>NC_092869.1:25356126-25359769 GCF_032062135.1 Pyxicephalus adspersus | reverse complement strand
GAACCAAAAGCAATAAATATTTTCAACATCCATTACTCTACATAATAGTGTGCTAAAGCCAAGTCAGTTAGGAGATTTTGGCTATTGATCAATATTTCTCTTCCAAAATGAAGCCACCTTTGGGGGGTTTGTTACTGCTTAAGCTGCTTAAGTAAGGCTGCATTTTAGACATCAGGCTGCCCTGGGTACACCTAAATGAGGATATCCCTTGGACATTTATTTTTGACATCATGTTAGGGACGGACAGGTGATTTCGATCACAAAGTGGATTTCGTGGTCGATCCACCTGTCACTCTTCCATGAAGATTTGGTGACAATTCTGGGTTTGAAATTAACGTAAAAAGTTTGTGACAGTACTTACTTTGCTAATTTTCATGAAAATCCTTTTTCCTTGCCACTTTTTTATAAAAATACATTTTTTTTCCATTGCTAATCATAATATACCCATCATAACAGCCGATAAAATTGGGCTTTGTTTCAAAGGCATCCATGTGAGATGCTTTTAAGGTCATTTTGAGGTACATTCTGTCCTTCAGATTAGCTTTTTCTGATGTGGTTCAAGCAGGTTGTACATTTTTATTGACTTGTAAGGTCATGCAAACCCTTTTTGCCACAAACATAAGCCCCTTAACACAGCCCCCTATACTGGTTGTGACATATAATTTCTAATATTGCAGCACAAACTGCATCTTCATGTTTCCATTTCGAAATTTCGAAATTTATATACTTTATAATACCTGAGTTTTTTAAAATGGGATTATGAGAGGAGTTTTATTTAGGTGTTCTATGCATATGAATTGGTGAAGGGACAACATATTGAGGCTTTTATAGGTGTGTCAGGCATGTATGGAATTTAGGTATGGCGGTAAGGTATGCCTCCCTAAACAAAGAGTAATTTTTCAATTTTTTGGCAAAACACTGACAATCCTAACTACGGGGTACTTTGAATGGTAGATAATCTGTTAAGGAGTTTAGCTGGGGATACTATATCAGTATAACTCAAGTCATCAAAAGGGTAACCTGGTCACGGAAAAGGTAAGTATGCCAGTTAGATGCACCGGTGAGTAACATGGCAACTCAGGTGACAAGAAAATGGAAATCACCTAGCACTAAGGCAAAACCTTAAAAGCCCATTTAAGTCAACACGTTGCCAGGAATGCATGAATGCACACATATGCTAACAAAGGGACAGCTATGTGCCAAAAATGAAATGTGGTGGCTTCCTGTTACAGCTAGATGCTTTGATTTCTCAAAAGAGGGGACAGGTCCTGTCCACAATTTGAATACAAAGGTCAGGGAGTGAACAAAGCGAAAGCATGTAGGCCAACTTGTAGAACACCAGATCCATAGATACTTGATATATAAACACAATAATGTAGTTGTCCTTCAATTTCCAATTACCCACTCTGCATACAAACAACCTAGATGTTCTATTTACTAATTACCTGATTTCAGTCAGAGAACTATAAAGCCATAACAAACAACCTTTCTTCTTCCCAAATAATACATTGTCTTTAATCAGTGCTCATAGCATCTAAAACCATAAACCAACATAAACAGAGATCCCTCTGCCTGGAGCTTTGTATATAAATAAATCTCATAACAATGGCTCCATTTGTTTAATGCTTTTTTTAAATCTTGGGCTAGTATTGCAAAACATAGGTTATTTCCTTGCAGTTTGCCAGTAATTTATTAAGTGCCAAATCTTTCCAAACAACCACCCATAGAAATACATATGACACAGGGCTCCCGTGGTGTTATATGTAATAGCGGAAAAAGCATTTCAGATTTCCTCCTGATATTCAAGTTGTTGTATACTTTTTTCACATAAGATTTATTGTAGTTTTGAAGAGTATGTGGACAAATTAAACTTTTTCAGATTGGTTGTTTCCAATCGGCTTACTGATGGCCCCTGGACTGCTGATTAGCCACCTGCCAAGCATGATAATGGGCAATTATTGGCCATTCATCAAAGAGCCCCCAACCACCCCTAGGAATGTGTTTGTAAAGCGGTAACTGCACCTCCCTGGAAAAAACCTGTTTGAACAAACCCGTAAAACCACTGCCAATTATCATATTTTTGTTTTCTGTATCCACCCTTGTGGAGATTCCACTTCATTTTCCATCTAGGTGGAAGGTGTCAGATGACATAGAAAGAGAAGGTAAATTACAACTTGTTAATTACATCCAGTGTGAGGGCCAGTGGAGAGGCCTATTGCTTTTAAAAGTTCTTGGGTCCAAATGTGTCCACACAGGACAGTCAATGATGCAGTAGATTTTCTAAGCTGGGTTGTATCATAATGAAGAATGCAGAGTTTACATCAGTCACACACATCAGAGCCTCATGATGTAGTGACTAGATGGAAGGAGCTGTCATATATACATAAAACAATCTTCACTAGCACACACTGCTGTAGAAGTAGCTGTAGAACAGTACCTAGAAGTATGTAGATATGCTGTTTATATTCTGCACATTTTTCTCTGTGCCTTGCAACATGTAAAACCTACATTTACCCTAAAGCCCCCTTCCCTCACCTTTAGAATTTGTCTCAGCATTATTTTTTTTAACTTTTTTTCTGTAGGGCTTTTCTGCAGCCCTTGGGTGCTGAGTTTCTATATACATGTCCCCACAATCACATTTCTCAGAGCCCTATAATATAATGCATGCACATGGAAAAAGTTTTAAAGGCAGGGTTTGAATTTCATTGCTTTAAGGGTATTGTCACAAATGGGAACTTAGGAGCTTGCTGGATTTCTGGGGGATCATCAAGTAATTTTTTGTTCTTGAAGAGTTTTTAAAGTTAAAAAAGATAAGGAACAGCCCATTTATTTGAGAACTGTAGTATTTTTTTAAATGTCCTATTAAACATTTTTGAAGTTGTAGTTTCTAGAATAGTGGTCGCCAATCGGTGGTCCACGAACCACTGGTGGTCTGCGAGAAAATGTTGGTGATCCGCTAAAAAATGTGGACAATATTTGCAATTTTTATGTTTTAATAATATTAAAATAATACATAATTCATATAATAAACAAAAATAATACTCTAATAATTTCTTATATTCTGAATGACACTTTTCACCTTCATATAAACTGTACTAGACAAAGGAGGTGCAGCATGACGTGAGAGTAGTCTTAAGATGTATGAGGCAACCATTGCCGAGCCATACGCTTCAGTATTGTTTCCACCATTCACCCTGCACCCCGAAAACCGTTTCCCATCCGATTGTTTTATTTTTTTTTTTGTTTATTTCTCAGATGTTTTTTTAGGTAAGTTTGACCTTAACTGTGTATTTTCTTTACTTGGTATATTTAATTACATCAAATAGTTTGACTTTGACAACTATCATTTCTTGTTTGGTGTTAGATTCGAATGAAATAAACTCATGATGAGTGAGAAAAAATAAACAAATATTTCGCATTTCTTTAGTAATACCAATTATAATGCAACTAATGATCATAGTAACAACAGTAATACTTCACTAAATTGTGAGCTGATCAATGAATCAGAGCTCCCACAGTCCTTGTCAGGCACCATTAGGAAGAACATTCCAAGTGGAGGCAGAGAAAAGAAAACTCAAAGTATCAAGAAATATGATTTGATATATGCCGCAAACATGACTGGACATCTTTCAGGAATTGTTGC
>NC_092869.1:25351250-25356023 GCF_032062135.1 Pyxicephalus adspersus | reverse complement strand
CGGTCCGAAACCGGTAATTTTAATGGACCGTGAGACCGAAAGGTTAGCGACCACTGGTCTAGAGCTGTGTTACCTTGTTAACATGGTAAACCCTTGGAAATACCTTTCAGGTCTTCAAAGAACCCCTAATATATTTACTATATACACGACTCATCGTACATATGGTGGTCAGTAGGAAGAATGCCTCTTACATTGCAGGCCAGTTACTTAAAAGTGCCAAGTTGTGCACCCGACTAAAAAGAGCTTAGGAGAACCCTGGAAATCCTAATAGAGGCTGAGCGCAGGTAGGAGGCTTCCTTATGTTGTGCCTGATTCAACAATAGAGCTCTGTGACAGTGTAGTTCTCTCGGTCTTGGCCCCTGTAAGCCGCAGTCATGGACTGTGTAGTAATAAAACGCCTGTTTGTTAGGTTTGCCCACATACCTGCACAGATGCTGCAGTCTTTGGTGGGCATATGTAGCAGATCAGGATTTGCATCAACCTTTTCATTACTTTATTTGGTAATGTGGGAGAAACATTTTTCTTTGATGATAAACAGCCCGAACCACGGTTGTTCAAATCCTTATTCGATTGCTTATTTGCATAAATAGAAGCACTGTTTTTCTGATTAATATATTGTATTTAAGATGCACTGACATCTTATGCTGGACTAGTTAATTGTAGATATTATTATTATACAGTATATAGGAATAAGATCTAAGATCAGTTTTGGGGGAAACCAAATAACCTACAGTAACTGTGTTTTTGGAATGTAATTAAATGCCCCTCCGAGGTGTTCACAATCTAATGTCCTTACCATAGGCATATATCATTATATAGTCTAAGACCAGTTTTGAAAAGAAGTCAATTACCCTACTAATATGTATTGGGATGTGTGAGGAAACTGGTATAAGCTCACAAGCACTCCACACAGATGGTGTCCTAGCCAAGGTTCACACTTGGGAGTCTAGTTGTGCAAAGACAGCGGTGTCTTTTACAAAACCATGTTGCTTAATTCCTCCCAGGAACGAATCGTGGGCAATTGAAGCAAGAGAGTGTCAGATAAATATGAAAAACATAACAAATTTTAATTTTCCTCCAAAAAGTACAAAGCTGACGCATTTCAGAGGCCAACCAATATCCTCCCCCATAATCATGTTTAAACGTCTGCAACAATACAGGACATATGTTCAATAAAATCCATTGAAGCACTGTTATTAATGAATGCATAAGTGCAAATGAATCTGGCAAGTACAGCAGCAAACCTTAGTGACGCATTCTGAATAGTTTTTAGCAGTGATGGAACGACTTGCTGAAAGCAAGCTATTTCTCTTCAAGCTAGTTCTGTTGCTGGATCTGCCAGGAGTTTTCACTTTTTGCCTGGCTAAGGCTGGGTTTACATGAACGATTTTAAAAACGCATATGTTCCTACCACGTTTATATGCGTTTTTTTTTGCACTTTTACAAGCGTTTTAAAGCTTAACTTTATAACGCTAAAAAGACTTTTATAAACGCCTATGATGCGTTTTGCCACGATTTTACATAAGCTTTTATAAAATTTTTACTTTTAATTCTTTCAGGGAATGAGTACAGGGGTACATAAAACCCCTTACTCATTCCCTGAAAGGGTTAAAGTATGTGTAAAAAAAATTGGACGAGGCTTTAATGTTAAACTATTTTATTAAATGTGTGTGTGTGTTTGTGGAGTTGTGACATGTGTTTTGTATCTGTAATACATATCACAGCTCCTCTAGGGCTGCGAGAGTGATCAGGGGAGCGGAGCTGTCAGCATAAAAAAGCTCCGCTGACTGCTCTGCTCCCTGATTGGCTAAGGAAAGGGAAATCCTGATGATGCTTGAGCTGTCATCAGAGTTTCCTATTTCTCAGCCAATCACAGAGCACTAGAGATAAATGGGCACAAGTCTCCCCATTCATGTCTAGTGCTGAATGGCTGATAAACCTAAAACCTCAGCCAATCACAGGGCACTAGGGGTGAATGGAGAGGCTTGTCCTCATTTAACCCCTAGTGCCCTGCAATCCCTCACTGTCAGGAGGATTTCCAGGGCTGTGCTCATTGCAACCCTGGAATTTTTTTTTTTTTCCATAGATCGCTGTAGTTGGATTATTTACTTTTATTGGTCTTTAGTTACTACAGACCTGCAGATTGTGTACACCCAGTTGTTTTGCTGCTTTTTCCTACATTTGCATTATAACGTGTGATTTCAAGAGAGGTAATGGGGCAACTTTTAGTGACTTAGAAATATATATGCACATATATAACAGCTCATAAAAAGCAGTTTTCTAATTGGGACATATGTAAACACATGAGCAAGGAGTTGTTCCAACAGTCAGATTTTCATTGCAAAGAGGTATATCTGATTATGTCTTACACGCTAATAATGTACTAGATTATATCAAGTGTGTAAAATCCATTTTTACCATACTTGAAATTTGAACTTGTTCATGCATTGTAAGTTAATGTATACACTGAGATTACAGTTTATACTTGGGTGATATCTAAGGGCATCCTTGGAACTGCTTTTACATCTGGTTTGACAAGAGCTGTCAAACAAGCTGTAAAACTTTACATGTAGACCCAGCGCCATCTACTAGTGGCAAAAAACATTCACAAAACATAATTTAAAGCTGAACACATTCATAAAAAAAACAAAAAACTGTTACCTTCCAAGAGCCCTTGATCCCTCTGTAATCGAGTTCCAATAGGTCCCGCTCCGCCCCCAATTTTTTCTTTCTTGCAAGGGGGACCCCGCAGATGCCTCCATCTTTCATTTTCTTCTAGCTTATGTCACCCAATCTTGCACTGCGCAGGCACAAGTTCGGGTGACATTTTTCTGAAAATATAAATTTGTAACAAAATTTGTTATACATTTATGTTTTTGTGATTCTTTTGTGGGTATTTGGGGAGTATCCACATTTGGGAAATATAGTAATGATGATATGTTAAACTTATCGGTCTTAATTAAAAAATTAATTTTTGTATGTTGTAAAACTTCAATGAATAGAATTTGTACAAATTAGATTTTTTTTTTAACGAAATGTACTATTGTGAATATTTAGCTATATGAATTAAGATATTGTTGTGATTTTAATATTGAAGATGTGGTGTTGGATTGTGCCTTAAAAGTCCCAAGAATTTTTTGAGGTTTTTGTTTTGATTAAGCTTCCTGAAAATGTAGTAAAAATAAAAGAAAGTGCAGATCTCACTTTTTTTACATTCTGGAAGCCCCCCAAAGCCTCCTAAGATACATATGTCTCCCAGGGAGCTCCAGGTTTCCCATTAAATCTTTACCCCAACGTGTTTCGCTGATTGGGCATCTTCAGGGAATACATTGAGATCGCAACCAGGTATTAAATGACAGACATGATTCGTGGAGGAACGTATCAAAAGTCATATATTATTATTATCATATATCATGTTTAACTTGTCATAATAGGATCACTTTGTAGTTAGTTCGGTTACTACTACTCAGTAGTTTTATTCATCAGATAATCTCATTTCTGGTTTCAATATTCTCTCAAGGTTCATAGTGCTAAAACTACACTGCAACCTCCCCCCGCCCCCCCTTTGTTTTTTTGTAATCACATAGACTGTCAGTCACCTCCATTCAGAGTTAGCAAGTGAAATACTTAACAAATAAAGAATTTTGTTACAAATATATTTCCTGCAAGAACTGTCCGCTTCTGCAAAAGCTGATGGCCCTCCAAGCAGACATGCAATGACCTTCTCCTCTTTCTAGAGGTTCATCGTGTATAAAAGGAACATGTGTTAAACCTAATTTTTTCCACAGATCTATGTCTGAAATGTTTTCTCTATATTAGGTGACAGCTGAACAGGGTGAGCTTCGTGCCATGAGAGAACAGTTGCTTTCAACATCTGAAGACTTCCAATGATCACAGATTTCCTGTTCTGGAAAGGTTTGTGCATCATTGAAGGTTATAAAGAATTATGAAAGTCACCTGTACTACAATAGGAACGTCTATGTGGCAGATACTGGGTATTGCTTGGAGGATGTAAAAGGGTTGCCTGTGGTGGAATATACCTGCACTTCATTAAGATTTGCAGCAACTTCAAACATAATTCAAGGTGACATTCATTTGTGTCAGAAACAAACTGTTTTACCAATCGGACACATTCTTTATGTTTGTGGTGCACAACATGTTGTATTAGGCTAAGAATGTATTGCTTTCCAATACATTCAAATGTCAGGTTTTTCCTTACTTGACCGTATCTGTGGCAAGCAAAAACTTATAAAACATTTCCTTTCAAATTACTGTATGTACTCTAATATAAATCAATTCAAACATAAACTGTGGTACCTACTTTTACCTAAATAATACTTAAAAATAAATAAAAGGAAAATCACATGGTTTTAATGTGTCCCTCCCCCTTTTTACAATTTAAAGTATTTTGTAATTCTGAGTTGGTTGTGCAGGGCCACTTGTTCCTAAAGTGAACCTATGTTAATGTACTCCTGCTACAAAGGTGGGCATACCCAATAGTTACTATTTAAAAAGGACCTCCTGAAATCATGTACAATTAATGAAAAATAACAAAGAAAACATTATGAGCAGGCAAATTCAAAATAATTTTGAGGGAAAAGTAATTCATTTTTTAAAAAACAATGAGCTGCATATGCACAGTGTACTGTACAGAGATGGGTACCCTGGCATCCCCCCAGGTGGCTGGGAATGAATGAACTCTACTGGGCATGCACAGGAGTTACAATATTCTAGCCTGCCCAATCAAAAAAGCCAAAGTTTCAGAACACAGAA
>NC_092869.1:25347875-25349396 GCF_032062135.1 Pyxicephalus adspersus | reverse complement strand
TCTGTCTAAGTGTAAATTAGCGCATGTCTGTCAATGTATGGTTGGTCAATGTACCAGTTCATGAGTGTGTCTATTGTTTGTAGAGGTAAAAGACTACTAATGTAGGGACAGATTTGTAATGGTTGCTGCCACTTCCTACCAAGTGATGGGTTTGTGTCTACTGACCAGTGATCTAAAGTAAGAAGTGAGCAGTTATTCTGCTTATGTCTGGTGTCCCCCCTTATCTTGTAATCAGACACTTTTATAGGCTTGGGAGCTTTGTGGATAGGAAATTGGGGCATGTGTGCCCTTCCCCTAACCATAAATAGTGTCCTAGAATACACCTTCATAAAGGTAGGGAGCAAAAAGTGAGCACCCCCCTTTCTTTTTGCCAAAGCACACAATCTAATAATTACCTTTGCAAGCTCCAGTGTTGTCAAAGATAAGATCCCAGGCAGACTGATCCCAAATATCCTTTGCACATTTCCTAAGAGTTTAATCGGCCGTAGAAATAAGGTGACAACAATCCTTTTTAACTAATAAAATAATAGTTACCTTTGTAGAGTTCAGCGTAGTCCAAATTACATTCTGCTAAAATCAGTTCAGGTTGTCCCACTTATAAATACTTACTAAATTCAGATCCCCCCACCCCCCTTACCTGTCCTCATAGATCCTACTCAGGTGGACAGGATCAGATCACAGGATCAGTGAAGTTCTTCATCCACATCCTGCTCAGATTAACAGGATCTGGTCAAAGAATATATAATAATTCTCTCCATCTTCATTCCTGGCAACGGTAAACCTTGGCCGTCCTTTTATGATCTTTGCAGGAAGCTTGACTTCTTGGACTCTTGTCCAAGGTCAGCAATGTTTAGGCAATATAGCCGTCTATTCCCACATCCTGACCTCAGTGGTGTGGGATTTGTGGGCGAAGAGCTAATTGGAATTTGGAAGCCTCTTTAAAAACGGCAACACCAGATGTTTATCCACTGGGAATGAGTATAGGGGAATGTAGTGCCCCTTACACAATTCCACAAAGAGGTATCATCCTTAATTTTATCTGATAAAATAATTTCCTTTAAAAGTTTGTGTGCCCCCCTCCTAACCATAAAAAAGGCTGTGGGGACTTGCAATAGTAAAAAAAGGGGTAAAAGGTGTGTAGCCTTTTTTACCTTGGCAAAATCTGACACTGTCTTTTGCCCAAGCCAAGGTCTTATTCTCACACCCTGACCTGACCAGTGTTGTGAAGTCTGTGGGTGGATTTTGGAAGGGGAGCAGCAGATGTTTGTTCCCTCAGAAATGAGTATAAGGGAATGTAGTGCTCCTTATACCATTCCTGAAAAAGTTAAATAAGCCCCAGAAATTGAGACAACACTAATGTTAACTGATTAAAAAAATTATTTTGGAATTGACCTTAAGGTTCCCAATGATAGGACTGCCGCTTGCCTGTGCAGGGTCCGGAATTGTTTGTGCTCATCTAACTTCACCGGAAGGTTGATTTTCAAATGAATACTTTGTAGATAGGAGATGGGGGCAGCAAGC
>NC_092869.1:25341667-25347004 GCF_032062135.1 Pyxicephalus adspersus | reverse complement strand
TATGTGAGTGAGGTGTAGGTGTATGTGATGGAGTTGTAGGTGTATGTGATGGAGTTGTAGGTGAATGAGATGTAAGTAATTGAGGTGTAGGTATAGGTCAATGAGCTGTAGGTAAGTCAGCAAAAAGGCAAATAGAAATCTGCAATACGTACAAATCTCAGTCAAAGCGCTTTGGATGCTTCTAGAGAGGCTCCTCGGCAAGCAATGAAAGGCCACAGCTTCAGTGTAGGTACACAAACGGTAGTCCGTGACAACACAGCTGACTGACAGCTGACAGACCAATGGCCAGTCATTCCCACTGACATTTTTGAAAAATGGCAGTTATTGCCATAGCACCAGCTGTTTGCCCAAGACCTTACAATCCAGTGATCACGTGTGCCCTCCTAGCCAATTGTATGCTACGATATCCTAGTTGATAGACCAATGGCCATATCCAACATTGTATTTTTTTTCAATTCACAAAGCTTTATTTAGGAGCAAGACATTTATAAAGAAAATGATGGTTATTTGGTGTGTCCATGGAGATGGGTTTGTATGCACCAGGCCTTACAATTCAGCAAGCAATTGTTCCCCCTTCCTAGCCATTAAAGGTCCTCACTGGTTGAAAAAATTAGATTCTTAAAGGTGTGTTACTTTTTTCAATTCTAGCAGAAATTTGTAAGAAAAAAATGGCCTGATTTACTAAAGCTCTTCAAGACTGGAGAGGATAGACTAGCATGGGAGATCCTGAGTGATCCAGCAAACCTGATATGTATTTGGTCAATGGTTGAAAACATATACCAAATTATAGGAATGCTAGGTACCTGGGATTGGCAACAGGTGGTAAAAGCTGGGCTTTTTTAGCGCTAGCATTATTTTAGGCAGGAGTGGTTTCTGGAAGGGGAAATGCAGCAAATGCAACCTTACTACCAGTGTGATTTCACCCTAACTTCAGATGTGTCCAACGCTGGCTCAGCTATCCTCTTTTTTTCTGATGCGAACTGTAACGTCCAGTGCCGCCTTGCACTGGACATGCATGAGACTGAGCCCTTTTTTTTTTAACATTATGAAAAAGTCTCTGAAGGTGCGTGCGCAGGAGTAGCAACCCACAGCCTCTTGGTATATGTGACACAAATATCCCAGGAGGCTGCGGGTTTTCCCACTATGGCAGTAAAGATGGAAGGGCCGAGGTCCTCCCCAAAAGAAATGGAAAAAACAAAACAAATGTTTCCATTATATAAAAGGGAACGTCACTCCTATATAATTTTAAAAATGCGGTAATGCTTTAATAGCATCCTGCATGTAACAGCAGATGAGGGCAGGACAGCCAGTGTCCCCCTCTCATCACTGCCTATATTCTATAAAACAAAAAGCCTGTCTGTGAAAATTATCCACAGTGTGTAATCATCTCATCGGCAGCACAGTGTGATAGCTGTGTGTTAAAGCTGCTTGTCATATTCTGTAGCCTAACAAACCTTCAGATCTTCCAAATCATTAGTCATAATGACTTGAAATTATTACTAGTAACCAAGGTCTTTAAAGAATTTTAGGAAATAGGGATCACAAGTTTAAAACTTGTCAAAACTGAACTGGGGTTGCTGTTTTAAAATAGGGTATGTCTTTGAAAATGCAAATTGTGAACCCCCTCAAACCCACTCAAAACACACCTCCCTGTTACACATGACTGTACCCTTCCAGTTCCTGAACCCCATTTCGCTTTAGTGGGCAGCGTTTATGTTCTAATGATGCCATAGTGATGAAATTGTGGGGGATGGTTGCCACAGATGTTCCCCAGACATTTTTGGTTTCTTACATCCCCCCTTTTCAGGGAAATTGAAGTTCAAGTGTTAGAAGTGCGCAGTAATGTGTATGTAACAGGGCAGCGCATTTTGTTGGGCTGAGATTTTTTTATGTTCTAATGATGCTATAATAATGAAATTATAAGGGGAGTTAGCCAAATGTGTCCTCTTGCACCTTGCATCTTGTCAGAAACAAACTGTTTTACCAATCGGGCACATTCTTTATGTTTGTGGGGCACAACATGGTTGTCATGTCATATTCCTTCTTACTTGAGCAGATCTGTTGCAAGCAAAAACGTATCAAATTACTGTATGTACTCTAATATAAACCAATTCAAACATAAACTGTGGTATCTACCTTTACTAATAAAAAATAAAAGGAAACTCACATGGTTTTAATGTGTCCCCCCTCCCCCTTTTTACAATTTAAAATATTTTGTAATTCTGAGTTGATTGTGCAGGGCTACTTGCTCCTAGTGAATCTTTGTTAATGTACTCCTGCTACAAAGGTGCGCATACCCAATAGTTACTATTTAAAAGGGACCTCCTGAAATCATGTACAATTAATGAAAAATAACAAAGAAAACATTATGAGCAGGCAAATTCAAAATATGGGGAAAAGTAATTCATGCTGTAATGAACACTGAGCTGCATATGCACAGTGTACTGTACAGAGATTGGTACCCTGGCATCCCCCCAGGTGGCTGGGAATGAATGAACTCTACTGGGCATGCACAGGAGTTACAATATTCTAGCCTGCCCAATCAAGATAGCCAAAGTTCCAGAACACGGAAGTGGACCGTTTGACGATGGCATCATCCGCAATGGAGCAAGGACAGATGAGTGTCCAGTCCATCACCTGTCCCTTCTTCAATAAACAATATATCAGATCAAACTTTTTTTACGAATTAATTTTAGTTCTGTTTCAACACCAGCTGCCTAATATTGTGTAGGTCAAATTTGTCCTTCCATAACGGGCTTGATCTTTTCCTTACTGTTTGCCTTCAGAGTTTTACGTTCACTGCTAAATTACTGTATACATCATTTTATTTTACCCTGACTATAAATATAATGATGTGATGGTTTGATTTATTGATAGCTTTAAAGATAGAATCATTTCAAACTCAAAATATTATATGAAATAAAGTGATTAGGTGTATTTTAAATGCTTGTTGTTAGCTTACAGTTAGATATACATGGATGATTTTTACTTGCAATTGGAATCCTTTCAGTACAGCTAGTGATAATAGGACCGTTTTTAATAAGCTCTTTAATTGGAACAAAGTTTCTGCATTCCAAAATTGTGAACAGGCAGGGTTTTTATTGCAGGAGAGACGGGCGATTTCCCTTCTTACCTGCATGTACAGCTCAGTGCAGGATGCCAGGATATGCTGCTGCTATTGCTGAAACTGCATAAAGTTATGTTATCCCAGCCTGGCCAATCGCAATGTCCGAAGATCTAGCACACCTGGTAAAATAGGTGAGGGAGATGGCATGCCAAAGCAAGGACAGGTGAGTGAAAATGTAAAATACCACTTCCAATGTACTTCCATTGATCTCACTATTGAGGAGATGTTCCCTCTGAGATGACACTCTGGCACAGAATATCCGTAAGACAGAAAGCGAGGATGAAATCTCCCATTCTCCAGCCTTGCCAATTATGTCATTGTTGGACTGTAGCATGGACACTGAAAGTGAGAAAAGGAACTTCCTAATAGTACTGTAGGCAGCAACTAGAACCTTTTTAATACCCTATTGTGATACTTCCCCTACCACCTAGATTGTAAGCTCTTCTGGGCAGGGTCCTCTTCTCCTTCTGTGTCACTGTCTGTTTCGGTCTGTCATTTGCAGCTATTTATTGTACAGCGCTGTGTAATATGTTGCCTGTTTATTCCTGTTTAAAAGTAATTATAAGAAGAAAAAACACGAAGTTTGACAAGTACATTTTTAATGATTTTTACATAATGTTTTTTAATGTTAATAATGTCAGACCAGTTTTACTTCTCAATGTTTAATCAGAGTTTTGCTTAGCAATGTTGCCATTGACTACAGTACAGCAGTCAGACATAACCTCATCTCAGGTTATGAACTGCTTATGTCCTTTCTCTCTCATTCAATGTGATCAGACCTCTGTATTTATAGTGCTGGTTCCTTAGCAGTTTAATGTTTATTGGTCTGTTAGAGAGTGCAGCTCTCCCTGTAGTGTTTTATTACTCTGCTACCTATTGGAACCTTAATGTCTTTTTACTGGAATATTAATTGTTTCTATTTAGAAGTTTTTTTATGTTAGTAGATCCTTAATAGCATGTTCCCCCAAAAGTGCACAGGGCAAGACAGCAAATTTAGTTCTCTTATTCATGCCACAGGTATCCAGTAACCCCTATTATTGTGTCAGTGCCCCCCCATATACTTCGTTTCAACTTTGTAATGCCTGGTACCATGCCCAAAACTGTTCAGTGCTGTGTATTTAATTCCAACTCCCTAGTGTTTCATGATTTAATTGTGTAATCCCTTGTTAGTAGTGTAATATTGTGATCAATGTGGTGTAGCAAATTAGGCTTAGTTCACATTAGCAGTAAAAATACTGCCATTTACCCCTCTGGAGTGACTACTTGGTAACTGCTAGTCACCAGCTAATGCAACCTTACTGCTAATGTGATTTCAGCCCAACTTCAAATGTGGCCTCCTAGCGTTATATCTAGATAATTCAAAACTTTTGTCTGTCCATGAACTCAGCCCAGTGTTTCCTTGTGGAAATTAAACGTTTGGGTTGCTGTTATATAAGAAAGGGCACATAGGAGCCCAAAATTGTAAATGCAAATTAAGGACCCCCAGGGACCACTTACATAGCAAGGAGCATTGGGGTGTGACCCCTAAATTTTTTTACCTACCTTTCACAAAACTATAATTGTAATACTGTGCTACACTATCTTCCATCTGCTTCTGTTCTTTGAACCCCAATTTATCTGGAATAGGGAGGCACAGGAAACTGAAAATGTAGGTGCAAGTGGTGGGACATTTGTATAACCTACCCCCTAAAATTTCATTAGCATGGCATCATTAGAACATAAAAAAGTGCCCATCAAAACACGCTACCCTGTTACACATATCTGTCCTCTTCCCTACCTTAAACCCTTATTTCTCCAGATTAAAGAGGGGAACTATTGTGGCTAACACCCCCCAAACTTTCATCACCATGGCATCATTAGAACATAAAACGATGACCAATAAAACACAATGATCTGTTACACATGACTGTGCCCTAGCAATACCTGATCTGTTATTTGGTTTTGAGGCAGTATTTTATGTTCTAATGGTGCCATTGTGATGAAATTTTAGGGTAGCCGGGTGGGCCGCCCACCAAAAAAGGGGCTGGGGGGAACTATACTCTTGTTATTTGCCTTACTCTGCTAGCTCCACTTCCCAAGAAATCCAAGTCATTTACAATCCTGCTCCAGTCAATTTATTATATAATGATTTGTAAAACGTTGTTTATGTTCTTTTCAAGAAATGCACTCATTTTGAGTAGTCCTCTAACTCCATTTGGTTCTTGGTTATA
>NC_092869.1:25294250-25339651 GCF_032062135.1 Pyxicephalus adspersus | reverse complement strand
CTTTGCAAAGTCCAGCGATGTCCAAATAGACATTTGAGATCCAGCGCCTGTTGAGTCTCAATCTGCTGGTCATTGGCTGAAAAATTGCACAACAAGTTGTCCCTGTTCAGTGATAGTGGCAGAGACCCTTGTCCACGGAGTTATGACCTCTTTGGGGACAGTGATTTCTATGTTTTCTTGAAGTTCGTCAACCCATATCATAACTCGACACATACCATCCACGTCTTCACCCTGTGAATGAACAAGTCGAAGAACAATTTGCCTGCAGTTTGGACAGGTAGGTTTTTGCTCTAACCATGTCAGGATGCAGGTATTGTGGAATGCATGTGAGCAGCTTAGTTGACCAATGGGTTCACCCATGTTAATCTCACCCAAACAGATGCTGCAGGTTAGCTGCTCCTCACTCTGCTGCTGGTCAGTTGCTGATGGTGTCTGTATGTCCTCTGGTACTTGGTGGTTTTCAGGTACATCTGGAGAATGGCTTCTCTCCCTCTGTGAGGGGTCAGCGTTCTGACGTCTTCGTCGCGTGGATCTCTGAGGCAGCTCTGCCTCTGGTGTTCCATTCTGAAGTGCAGCTCTGGATCGGGTCCTGTGAGCCACTGGGGAGTATTGGCCTTCATCCTCACGTGATGGCATTTCATGGATGTTGGGCCGTGAATGTCCTCTGACATTCCGTCTTGGCATCTTGATGGTGGCAGATGCTCTTGTAGGTGATTCAAGTGTATGTGAGTGAGGTGTATGTGAGTGAGGTGAAGGTGTATGTGAGTGAGGTGAAGGTGTATGTGATGGAGTTGTAGGTGAATGAGATGTAAGTAATTGAGGTGTAGGTATAGGTCAATGAGGTGTAGGTAAGTCAGCAAAAAGGCAAATCGAAATCTGCAATACGTACAAATCTCAGTCAAAGCGCTTTGGATGCTTCTAGAGAGGCTCCTCGGCAAGCAATGAAAGGCCACAGTGTCAGTATAGGTACACAAACGGTAGTCCGTGACGACACAGCTGACTGACGGCTGACAGACCAATGACCAGTCATTCCCACTGACATTTTTGAAAAATGGCAGTTATTGCCATAGCACCAGCTGTCTGCCCAAGACCTTTCAATCCAGTGATCATGTGTGCCCCGCCCTCCTAGCCAATTGTATGCTAGGATATCCCAGCTGACAGACCAATGGCCATATCCAACATTGTATTTTTTTTTTTCAATTCACAAAGCTTTATTTAGGAGCAAGACAATTATAAAGAAAATGATGGTTATTTGATGTGTCCATGGAGACGGGCCTGTATCCACAAGGCCTTACAATCCAGCAAGCAATTGTTCCCCCTTCCTAGCCATTAAAGGTCCTCACTGGTTGAAAAAATTGGATTCTTAAAGGAGTGTTAAAGTTTTGTGAATTATTTACTAATGTTTATTGGAAGTGAGGCTTGCTTTTTTTCGATTCTAGCAGAGATTTGTAAGACGTAAATGGCCTGATTTACTTAAGCTCTCTAAGACTGGAGAGGATAGACTAGCATGGGAGATCCTGAGTGATCCAGCAAACCTATGTATTTGGTCAATGATTGAAAACATTTACCAAATTATAGGAAATGATTTTAGCCAATCCTTTCCAGGTGTGCTGGATCACTCAGGTTCTTTCATGATAGTCTATTGTCTCCAGTCTTTGAGAGTCTTGGTATATCAGGCCCAAACACTCATAAAGCCTTGTGACAGCAATTTCCAAATTGATTCCCATTGGGCTCTTTAAAAATAACTTGCACCTATATTTTTATTAAATAAGCATCCTTACCTTCATTTGTTAGCTTTGTAAATTCAGCCAATAGTATTGAAGGCTTATAGGAGGTACCTGAAACCGGTCACTATTTTAGTTGGATGTTAACCCCCCTAGTGGTATTCCTGAGTGTGACTTGGGGTGGGTTTTCCATGCCACAAGTGGAAATCCCCAGTCACACTCAGGCTCGCTTTAAACTTGAAAAAACCCACTTACCTTGCTCTGTCAGCGTTCCCTGGCGTCCTGCTTGTCCCCGCAGGTCCTGGGGACATGTCCTGCTCCTCCGTCTCAGCAGAGACGAGGGACAGAATTAGAACACTAGGCGGGTTAATAAACTGAGCAAGAATAGGGTAAGGGTGCTTATCCCTGCGTTGAATACCTTTACTATTAGTAGTAACAACAAAAAAGGATTTTTAAGGTAAACGTACAACCATTCATAAAACTCATAAATGTTACCAAATACAATAAAGTTATATATAAAAACAATTCCATAGAAATCACTCATATGTATCTACATATCTCCACCATAAACATAAATTCCCTTTTTCTCACTCCTCAATGTGTTTCATTCCATCTTCATCAGGAGGGTGAGATGAAAGACATTAGGATTCTGATATTAAACATATATATGAATAAATACATTAAATCCGATATGGTTCCACTGGGAGGGGCAGTGATGAGTTGGATGTCTTGCCCGGTCCTTTCCATGCGTTGCTGCACATTGTGGGTGATACAGTGAAATCATGTTTGAGTTTGACACACACAGATGTCCTTATTTTCAACCATGCATTTCTTTGGCTGTCAAGTGGTTACATAGGTATCTTTTATATATATCTTTTTACTACTTTTACTATGTGTCCTGATATGGGTGAATCTATGTACAGATTAGTACTTCACCCCACATAATAGGGGTGTTTAATCTGCAGTGTTCTCCCCAGAAATTGTCCAACTTTCTAATGTCTGCCTTGTCTGAACATTGGTGTTGCAAATTGTGAACCCCCTAGGACTACTTACATAGTAAGAGGCTTTGGGGTGGGCCCCCTAAATTTACACCTACCTTTCATAGAACTATAATTGTCAAACTATGGTACCCTGTCTACTTTTCTGCCTTGAACCCCAATTTTCTCTAGAACGGAGAGGTGCAGGGAAACAAAAATAAAGCTGCAAATGGGGGACACTTGTGGCTAACACCCCCCAAACCTTCACCATGGCATTATTACAACATAAAAAAATTCTATGATGCCATAGTGATGAAATTGTGGGGGATGGTTGCCACAGATGTTCCCCAGACATTTTGGTTTCTTACACCCCCCTTTTTCAGGGAAATTGGAGTTCAAGTGTTAGAAGTGCGCAGTAATGTGTAACAGGGCAGCGCGTTTTGTTGGGCTGAGATTTTTTTTATGTTCTAATGATGCTATAGTAATGATATTATAAGGGGAGTTAGCCAAATGTGTCCTCCACTTGCACTTATATTTTGGTTTCATACACCCTGCCGCTCTAGAAAAATTGGTGTTCAAAGAAGAGAAGCAGACAGGGTAGTGTAGTTTTGACAGTTATAGATTTGTGACAGGTAGGTATACATTTAGGGCCCTAACCCAACGCTCCTTGCGGTAAGTGTAAGTGCCCCCAGGGGTCACCAATTTTTCATTTTTTAATGTCACATAGGTGCATTTGAACCCCAATGTTATATTTTCACATGTTTTTAATTTTGTGACCCCCAAATCTTAAAATTTCTCAAAACTAGGGGGCTGCTACTTTGGTTACTTGTGGCTATGAGGGTGAAGAGGAGATATGAAGGTTTGTACACAATGATTTCTATCAGAGTTGCTGATGATGATGTCATGACTATCAGATTGGATTGTGTGCTGAGCTCCCCGTCTGCCTCTCATCGGCAGCAGCAATCCTCTGGATGACAGCTGAGCACAGAGCAGCCTCACTGAGATCTGTTCAGAGCTGCCGATGGGTGGTGGGAGGGGGAGGCACTGCAGCTTGGGCAAAGCAACCGGCTAAAACTTTCTGGGGAGAACGATGGACATGTGTTGGGTTGTATTTCATTATAGTGTGACAGTGTTGGGTTGCCCTGTTAAAAAAAAAAATAATCATCAAGATACATGTGCCCTTTCTGAACAATAAATTAAGGTAGCAAAACTGTATATTTTGTTGTTTTCTATACTTTTACCATCCTGTTCTGATCAGTCTTAATTTTTCCCCTCAGCTATGGCGTGAGTATTTATTAAGAACCCACAATGGTGCAGGAACGAAAATGCATTTTGTGCCAGATGGTATACTGCTCCAAAAAGGTATTTTTAAATTGTGTTGTTGCTAAAAAAATATATCCAGGCTGACTAGTGTCAGGTGCATTATATGTTAGCAGAAGTTTAATTTAAAAATAAAAAAATATTTATATATATATTTATTTAACACAAATGGTTGTTGCGGAAAATTAAACCAAGGTCATCAATATCTAAGTTGTACAGCGTTTACATTGTTTTTTTCAATACCAACCTGTTCAACTTGCCCTCAACACAACTGAAAAATTTGAGTTCATAATTAGTCAGATGTTAAATTCCCTTTAGATTCACTCTCACTTTCCATCCAATTGTCAAAGCTATACATTTTTGGTTTGAAGTGTGTTTACATATTAAATTAGAGAAAAATTTGAACCCCTCTCAGGGGATCTATATCGAAAAGAGGTGGTCTTGTTTACTGTGCCTGCTGAAGCCATCATTACAGGGACATCTCTTAGAGATCCAAATAGCAGGAAAAACCTGATGGTATACTTTTACCAAAGCTAAACAGATTTTGGCTGTCTCACATTTAAAATATGCAATTAAAAATAATTTTACTTTATTATACCTCTTTTTGGTTTATCTCATCTATAAGAAATGGCTTTACAGGCCTCTGTCAGCAAAAAGTCTGTAGAAAAGTAATTATGTTTCTGGGTATTCTTTATGCACAGATTTCTCTGACACCTATATTCACCTTTCTTAATAACTTTTACAATATATAACCTTTTAATGCCTTTAATGTTTTATTTTACAAAGGAAATGGAAGAGCACATGCGTAGCATGCTTCATCACAGGGAACTGGAAAACCTAAGGGGCAGGTAAGAAACATGTAATGTCATGTCCCCTAAAAATTCTTAGACTAATCTGCATAATTCCTTGGATCCATCACCATTTCATGTATGTGTGTGACAACTCTTCTCAGACTTTCAATAAAAAGTGTGAAATATTGAAATGTATGACATTCCTCCATGCACAGAGCAGCTGTTACATGCCAGCTGTTCTATGGGAGGCTATCAAAAAAGATTGCCATTGCCAAATACGTGGTCATTTATACTCATCACCCTTCCTACGCACTGTCTGAAGATATGTACAGTAGGCTATGACTTTCTAAGAACATCAACGCCATTTGTTGCTGATTTTTTTTTTTTTTTTTTATGAAGGTCATTTATGGTTCAGAGTAAGACATATAAGGAGTTCCTGATGCATGTATTTCCCTCTGTATGTAACACCTACATATACCTCAGCCAGATAATTTGGGTTGGCATGGTGGTACGTTGTGGGTTTGTGAAGCAGGGGAAATTCGCAACACTAGAAATAAAAATATGTGTGGTGCAAAAGGACCTGGCAAGAGGAAGGAGAAGGGCAGCATAAAGAGGAGATCACATCCCCAAAATATTGTTCTCCAAAAACTGACACCTATTTTAACTTTCCTGACAATTTCTGGTATTCATTGGTGTGGTAAAATATCTTAAACCTAACAGCACCCTTGCCTCCTTATTGATTAGGTGTAGCCCTTTTTCCTCCATGAGGTTGTGTATGTCAAATTAAGTCAGAGAATATTTTTTAAAGAAATGTATTTTGTCTGATGGAGGAGTTTTGTTTTTACACTCTTCTTTTGATAAGCATTTGGTCCTCTTCCTAACATTATGTTTGACAGTTCCTTTACCTATCATTGCCAGTCAGTAGTTTGATTGGATTCTGGAACAATTCAGTTCCCTAACTTTTCCTACAGTTTGTTAATTTCACTATTTAGTATGGATATTTGTGTCTCCAAGTAGAAGATTGCTTAATAATCTCTTATCACATTTAGCAGGAATAATATATCCAACTACCAATTAATTGGTCCATAGCAAATTAGAAAATTCCCATACAAGATAGGTAGTTTCAGGATAAACACTTGAAACATCAATGTATTCCAATAAAAATAGACCTTTATTTATACATCTATTATCTTCAAAACCATAGTTACATCATCAAATAATCCAACCTAATAAGGTGTCATACAAGTTGTAAAATAGTGACAGGCAGTAATATAACCATCACTTAGCCATCAAACAACATGGTGACAAATTTCACAGAAAAACTCTGCATCATCAGACCATATCTCGACATTACCATTTTTCAATCAGTCCAATATCAGAGTGCCTCCAAAACTCTTCTTAAATATAGGGAAACCTCAACCATGTTCATTTCATATAATATTGAAATGGTCACCTAAAATATGGGACCCCTCAATGCTTTTTAAAGACACTCATACGAGCATGTTCAAATCAAAATTGTATCCTCACCTATTCCATAGGTGAGGAAAAGAAGGTAGAGGTTTCCCCAATACAAAAAAGTAAAAAGATAATTCTGATGTCGATAGCTCCATGATAGAGGGCTGCATGTTCCTGATCCATAAATTTTCCAGCACCTTTACAATTTTTAACACTTATGATTTGTTACCTAGCAAATAATTTTCCTGTGCCATGTCTGTTCTGCCAACACAGTGTCAGTCTATGAAGATTATGTGACATTTGTGTCCTAATGAAATAAATGTGAAACTGTCTTGCATGTTTTATGTCACACTATAATGAAATACATTTGTTTTATTGCAGCAATTTGTAAGGTGTTTTTATTTATGGAAATAAACCTGTCATACTCATGTAAATGTGAGATATGCTAAAGCACTATTTCAGAAATGATGGCTGTGTGAAGGAGTTGAGCTGGATCAGTATGAAGGAATGTGCATAGGCTCAGAATCTTGTGCTTGTACCAGAGACTAGCCCAGACATGTGTATTAAAATTATAGTCTATCTTTTCATGATTGTATTTGCTTCATATAATAAAAAGTTATTTTACTAGGGTTGTTGAGAAAGAAGAATATTAACACTTTGAGGTAGAGCAGCAAGTGGCCATAACATGCCTGTAGCAACATGATGTAGCAACATAATGTAGCAAACAATTGTATTTTGTGGTCTAGTAGTTCTATCCTATGATGTTTATAGTTGACAAACATAAATGAAAGATATAAACATCAGCTTTGCTAACAATGACTTCAAAGTAACATTTTATGGATAGAAATTGGCTTTATACCCACATAGTTCTGTAGGATAGGAGGAAGCTAAGGCCCTTGTCATACTAGTGACAGCTCGCCTTCCCTTACAGCATCGATCCCTCACTGTTAAAGTAGTGAGGTGACCGTCTGATGCTGCAGCATCAAAAGTGTTCTGGGTTTTGCAGGTTTAAACCACTGATGGAGCAACATACTGTGGCTCATAAAATATTCAGACCCCATTCACTGTTTTGGTATGTTGAAGCCTTATGCTACAATCATTTTAATGTTTTTTTTTCTCTCACTAATCTACTTTTTGTACCCCATAATGACAGCGAAAACAAACTGAAATATCACATTTACATAAGTATTTGGACCCTTTACTTCTATTCTGCAAATCATCTCAAGCTCAGGTGGGACCTGAAGCCACTGTATATAGGAAGGAAGTTGTTGTGTGGTTCTGCTGGTAAATTGATTAGATCATGACACAAAAGATGCTTTTCTAATATTCGCCCCTAATGTTTCATTCATGTTTGTATATTCTGGTGTTAAGTAAGGATGATGCAATAAAAAAAATCCTGATTCCTGCATTACTGTTTAGTGCTGTTTTTGGTAAGACAAAATGTAGTCCGCCAAAAATGGGTTACTCCTAAACTTTTGAAATATTGCATCCAATGCAGTGTTTTTGAACTTTTTTTTTTTTTTTTTAACATGGATAAACCCTTGAAATAACTTTCAGATCCTAGGGAACCCCTGCAATAATTATTATATCAACCGCTCACATTAGATTAGAGTGGTGGTCAATAGGAAGAAGAGGCTTACATTAGTGGCCAGTGGGAAGAATGTTACCCCTACAGATAGCCAAAAAAGATCATTTGGTCAGGTAAACTGACCTGAGCTGCAGAAATTGTTCTTTGCTTAACGAATTCCTAGAAACCTCTGGAGGAACGCCGGTTGAGAAACACTGGTCTGGTGTATGAAGTATTTAAACAAAGAACTAGATTTTTTTTAGTTTAGAAGACAACGCTTATCTTCTCTCTGCTATTCTGTTGTGCAGTACATAGAAAAAAGAAAAAAAGAGTAGCTAAATGAATGCCAGGGGAAACACAGTTTTTTAAGTTTTTTGCAAAGTCATAATGACTGTGCCATTGGGAAATTGTCTTTCACTTCCTTTACCTACTAATACATTTTGGTTGTTTTTTTTTTTTTCTGTGGTGCAGGAAAGATTATTAAATAACACTGTGAACAGCTGTACAAACACTAGATTTTCACCCAATCATGAGTATTTATCCCGGGATATTAAAAAAAGTTTGCCCACAGTCTAACCCAGCAGTCGCCAACCTTTTGGACCTCATAGACCACTAAATTCATTATTTTAAATCGGGTGGACCATTAATATGAATTTTTAAAAAAGATCAATACATTTGAAAAATGATAATCTTCCTAATGGTGCCTGATGTGGACTGTGAAGGCTCTGATTCATTGATCAGCTCACGGTTAAGTGAAGTATTACTATTGTAACTAATAACATTAATTGCATTATCTTTGGTATTACTAAAGAAATATTTAGCTTTTATCTCACTCATTATGGTTTTATTTCATTTGGAGCTAGGACCAAACTAGAAATGAAAGTTATCAAGAAAATACACAGTTAAGGTCATACTTACCTAAAAGCGTTTTTCCATCTGTAGCACAGTTCGTGAATTTAGTGTAATATAAAGGTGAAAATTGTCATTCAGAATATAGGAATTTATTAGAATATTATTTTTGTTTTAATATTAATAAAACATAAAAATTGCAAATAATGTACAAATTTTTGCGTGGTCCACGTACCACTGGTTGGCGACTACTTGTCTAACCTTTTTTTTTAGTTTATACAGATTGCATTGCAAAAATATAGGCTGTGTTTGGATTTTAATGCTCAAAGTTGTTTATTTATAAAATAGCAAATCTGTTATTCACAGAAACATTCCTCGAATCAGTTACTGCCACACATGGTCCTTAAAGATTCTCCACCAGGGAATGTTTCAGTGAATGTCAGATTGACTGCTTTAAAGTAAGGCTCCAAAATGTGTTCATTGTTTGCCAGTTAATATAAGTTTTGGCTCCTCAAAGTTCCTGTCACTTCTGTTTCACGGATTGATGCATTTGTTCTCTTCCATCTGTTGTAACCCACGTGCTTCTGTAGTATAATGCATGGTCTGTTGTCGCCATTTTCAGTGCATTTTATACTAGGCAGCCGCTTTCATCAGCTGTGAAGCTGAAGTTTTCAGATTCCCAACCTGCATTTCAGCTGTCCAGGCTCTTGTTTCTCCCTAGTGATTGGCCGACATCCCATCCCCCTTTATGCCCTTTCTGAGCTGTGGGCAGAGTGTGCTGCTAGAAATAAAAGTGAAATGTGTCAGCGAGGCAGCTCATAGCAGCTGACACCATGCTTGGGCTTCAGAGCTGGGACATCTAGCTCTATATCCCACCTCCCCTGCCTAGATTGCCATCCAGCATGCTGTGTGTCTTCTATAAGTATGATTTTCAGTACAACAATTAAAGAAGATTTTTTTTTCTTTTTTTTCTTTAACAAGCTTTGCCTCTTAATTGTTGGAGAAAAATCTATCCTTTATTTTTCTAATTAAGCAAAGATTTCTTGGACTATAACAAAACTACATATGAAAAATTACAAAACAAAGCAGTTCAGCAGCCGCTAAAGAAGCTTTCTCTGTGCCAGAAAGCTACATAGTGCTGCAGCAACAGTCGAGGAGACCCTGCTCATAGAAGAGACACAGCATAGCCTGCCTCTTCCAGCAATGCCTATTGGAAATACTGAGCACCCCTCTCTTGCCTCTGTCCCCAGGGACTGCTCTCATGAATGCCGAGTTTGCCAAGTGACTGTGGTGGGCCTTTCAACCTACGCCAAACACATATCTAGCCAGCTACACAAGGAAAAAGTTTATGCCTGGGAAAAAGAGGGATCAAAGGAGGATGAAGAAGAAGAATACTTTGATAAGGAGCTTATCCAGTTAATAAACCAAAGGAAGGAACAAACCCAGTAAGTAGATCACCTTTTTTAGATACTGATTTTGTATGGTTTCTGGTTAATAACCATATCACAGATTGACTGCATTCGAATCTGTTTAGTTGCAGCCCATCTAAGGTTTGGAAGATTTGTCCTTGGAAATGTTTCTGTGTTTGGGACTGACTGGCAAGACAGTACCTTATTCTTTGCAGGCTAGCCTTTTTCATTAATATAATTTGAGCTACTCATAGTAATGTATGTTATTTTTGCATTTGTTTTTAATTTTTAATATTAAAAGGCAATCCTATTGGTATTTTAGTTGAACACGTGACATAACTGAAGATATAATATACTATAATATACAGTATACTATATATGTATAGTTGCATACGCCCATATGGTGACCTTGAATATTACAAATGAGTTTAGAAACTATTTTATGTATGTGTGGTATACCAAAAATATGCCAAATAAATGTATGCATGTTTGAGTATAATATTCTTTTAATACTGCCAATAAAAGAAGTTTTCTTTAACCAACAGAGATATTCCATTTCTCCTTGTATGTGAATGCTACATGCTTCTTGGCAGAGCACAACACTAGCAAATTTCATCTTCCTATTTTTATATATGTGCAACCTAATTCCTTTTTATGTCTAGCTTCCATTTCTTTCATGTTTTTTTATCAGCAGTTTATAGAAGTCTTGTTTTTATATATAATGTATGTGACATTTCATGATCCCCATGATATTCACCTTCAGGAATAAATTTTGTAGTGGAGGTTGGTTCTTTCCCTTCCTTAGCATATAAAGGTTGAGCCACCTGTATTAATTCGTAATAAATTGAAGGTTAGTAAGTAAAAAAAAAAGAAGGAGTTTTGAGGCTCAAGGTTCAATGCGAAATGGTAAATATGTATGTTTACAATGTCGATTCATACATAATAAAAAGGTACAAAAGTTATCAATGCATCCCAACTCTTGTTAAAAGCCACAAGGTTAGGATGCTCATGCTAGACATTAGGTTTCCTAGCACATTATGGTCACGTACGTCCCAGCGCATTTCTTTAAATAGTGGCTTCCTCGGGTTTGTTGTTTGAAAGAGCTGTATGGTCTCTATGTAGTGTAAGCAGAATAGGACAACATATACATTTTCTCATATTTCAAAACATATTTATTAAATTCCCTAATCATATAACAAATAAATGAGGAATAAACATTAAATATCCATATAACTAATAGTACTGGTATTTACCCATAATCATGCTGTTGATACGTAATATTCTGTCTAAATAGCATTGTAAAAACATATTTGACGTTTAAATTTTCATTCAATAATGTCAGTAGACATATTTGTTGCTTATTGTACAACACATAAAAGAATACAACATATACCTTAATATACCATATATCATAATCACTTGTCACAAATCACGTATCATGAAAACTAATATTGTATAGTTTCATATCTGATGTATTCATAATTTCATATTGGTATGATCATTTTTACCAATGTATAAATATCAAGATGAACTTATAAAGTATTTTACTCACATTTAGGAGAGGAGAGGTCTAATTAAAAAGGTCAAAAAGCCAAATCAGGCTGATGTTACACTAGTAAAGAAATTGGTAAATAGTATTGGGTTGATTGTTATTGATAACTGGATTGCGGTTACTCAGTTAATATTTGGGGTACCTACCCATATATGGTGCAAACAGTATCATATTAAACTTGGTGGTGAGTGTCATATGTAGAAAAACCAAAAAGGAATTTGCAAGTTTATGTCCAAGTGGTGTTATTACTTTCACTTCAGAAAAAAATTTTTAAAGAATTTTTTTTTTTTTTTACAGTGGAGCTTGTAATTAAATAATGTCGACTATAGTATAATATGGTAACTATAGAGTGCACCATGAGGTGCGCTTACCAGAGAGGATGCAGGAATCATTTGATGCAGGAATCATCATCACTTGCTACTGCAGCTCGTATCAGTGTCCCTGTTTAAGCAGCCAGGTGGCTGTGTGTATCCGGAGCCCGCTTAATATAGGTATGGCTTCCAGGTAGATATGGTGACCGGAGCACCGTGCACTTACTGTATCCTCTCTGGTAAGCGCACCTCATGGTGCACTCTATAGTTACCATAATATACTATAGTCGAGTTGGGATGCACTGATAACGTTTGTACCTTTTATAATTATGTATGGATCAACATTGTACAAATACATAATTACTATTTCGCATTGAAACTTGAGCCTCAAACCTCTTTCTTTTTTCTACTTACTAACCTTCACCTTCAGGAATAGTATGGTAGTTCCCTATTCTTTGTATATTTGAACAGCCTATATTTTCTTAGTATTATCACTTAGTATCTCACTATTCCCTTAGTGATGAAGCACTCAAGGCTCACAAACTGCACGTGCTTGCCAAGGCCTGTGTGTTAAAATAGAACTTTACATTAAAAAATAAAAAATGCAAGCAGGCAGTTTTTTTATTGCAGAAAGGACCCTTCTGCAATAAAATATACTTACCTGTCTTTTCACAGTCTGCTCTGTAATGAACACTGAGCTGTGCACGTGTCTGTGTACAATACCAACATTCCAGGCTGCTGAGAATAAGGTAGCTCCCGCAAGCATGCGTTGGTTCGACCTGGCCAATCAAGATGACTAAAAACATGAACCAAAACGAAGAAGTGAGTGTACTTAATAAAAAATTGCGAATGGATGGGTAAGTTTATTTTATTGCAGAAACGACATCGCCTATCCCTTCTGCAATAAACAACATACCTGCTGTACATTTTTTATTGTTTAGTCCTGCTTTAGGTTCAGCTGGCTGCACACGTGTATCTATGCAGTCTTAGCATGTACATCCTTAAGAAAACTTGCTCAGAGTGAATCTTTTGGCCTCCATCTTGTGCCTTTTTTAATCTGTTAAATATGCCACTAGATGCTTTTTATCTGGTAAATAAGTGCCTATTTAAATCTTTTGGTTGAGAAGTTTAGCAAAAGCCAGTGAGTGTGATTGACTACAGTAATAAATATATTGGTACCTTGGTATAAATCCTTAATCCATTCCAGATCCTTGGACTTATACCAAACAGGTCTTATACTAAACAATTTTTTCCCATAAGAAATAAAAGAAAAATGAATAATACATTCCCATGGAAAAAATTCAATTGTTATAGGCATATTATACATTGATGGGGCTATATAAAAGGCAATTTGATGAAATAAATGAAAATTTAACCTTAATTTACCTTGCTGAGAAGGGTCGAGTGCCTACTAGGATGGTGCTGAGAAGGGAGGAGGAGGAGATGTTATGAAATTCACAGAGAGTTATAGTGCCAGTTGTTCACTGAATGGTAACAACTGGCGTACTGATGCTTGTGGGCAGTCCTGGCTTTGTCTCAAGAGGTAAATAAAGGTAGCGCGTGGTGTTATGACTCATTTTGACCCATACAAGTGCCCAAACTGGACCTTTACCAAGTTGGACTTATTTCAAAGCGAATATATATATATATATATATATATATATATATATATATATAAAAATCTATTAGGGATGTTTTCTAAACTTCTACCCCAGTGTTCTCCCCAGCCCCTTTTAGCTGGCTGCACCACCCAGCACTTTCCAGTAACCACCCGGCTCTTTTGGGGAGGTTACTGAGCAGTTGGGTCACAAAACAGGGGCTGCCACCCACCTACAATTTCTTCCCTTGGCTTAAAAACATTCTTGGTTGAACACTGTACCGTATCTAACCTTTATCACATAAACAATATATGATTGACAGTCATCCTCATCATTGCCTACTTTTACTTCTGCAGTGGATTTGTATGGATGGGTAAAAGGACAGCAGTTCATGAGTTACCTATGCCACTAGTGTCCTCTTAGTACTTTGGCAATTCTATACCTTTATATATGGTTCTGGTTTCAGGTGTATTTTGCTAATGGGTAGCAGGGTGGCTCAGAGGTTAGCATTTTTTTACCTTTGCAGTGCTAGGTCCCAGGTTCGAATCTCGGCCAGGACACTATCTGCATGGAGTTTGTATGCTTACCCTGTGTTTGTGTAGGTTTTCTTCGGGTGCTCCGGTTTTCTCCCACATTCCAAAACATGCAGTCAGGTTATTTGGCTTCCAAAATTGACCTTAGACTTTATTAATGACATATGACTGTGGTAGGGACATTAGATTGTGGGCCCTTGTTCCCAAAAGTCGTCTCTATCACTCGGTAAATCCAAAATTTGGAGCAGTTTTTTTTACTGTGTTTTAATGTCATTAGAAATGAAAGATAGTACAGTCAAAATCAAATATATTTGTTGTTATTTTTCTCTGTAAGGCAAGATGATACGTGCAGCTTCTCCAAGGAACAAGAATTTCGAAGGAGAGACGAGCTCCTACCATATCAAGGTATAAATCAGCAAGAGTGGCAACGAGATCTGTCCGAAAGGAGCTGGCAGTGGCAAAAGGATAACTTCAGCAACCCTAGACAAAATTTCCTACATTCTTCATTAAACCTCAATTCTAATCGGCATCTCCCTGGTCCAAAGGGGCGGGCTGGATGGCATATGAACAGTCAGACCACTCGACAGTTGGTCCATTTAAGAGTTGAAGGCTCTTGGCATTCAAATGCAGGGGGGGCAACTAGTTGGCACCAAAGAGGCACAGGAAGAAGTTTTCACTGGCAACCAGAGGGAAATGGAGCTTTCCCCAACCAGCATTCTAGAAACTGTGGTGGAAACTGGCAACCTAATTCTTACAATAATACTCAGTGGAACTATGGTGGCAATGTTGAAACTTTTCCACAAGGGAGAAATTGGACACAAAGACGCTTTGATACTGCTCCAGACCAAGATTCTGGGTGGTCCAAAAAAAGCAATGCAAAAAATTTTTGCAAAGAAAGATTCAAGTGGAAAAAAGCTGAAACTGTTGCCAGCAAAGCGGTAGTTTTCAAAAATTTTGATAAAAACTCCTCTAATCAGACTGATGACTTTACAAGCGATACCCACGTAGAAAGCACTTTGATAGACTTTAGAACATCTGACAGCTCAGATTCATCATCCTCTAAAACAAAACCTTCACTTTCCTCCGAAAAAAACGGCCTTACAAAAGACAAACAGCACAGGTGGTCTCCTTATCCATCACAAAAGGTCACAGATCAAACCGTCCCATCAGTTGCTGAAAATACTACAGCACCCTGTTCAGAGGAGACAAAGAGCGGAGAACAACAAGCAGACCAAAAGGAAAGTTTGATTAAACAGAAGGTATCAGAAGATATGCAAGCTGAGCAGTCCAATGGAAAGAAAAGTGACTTCACAGAGCTAAAGAGCTCTCGTATGCCTTCCCTAAAATCCCCACTTCACAAAATACCAGATAATAAAGCTTTGCCTTTAAAAAGAGATCACAAAAATCCTTTAAAGGGTGTAAAAGTGTTACTTCCACCTTTTGCCGAGAGACAAAGTCGACTAAGCGCTCTTAATTTAGAAACTATAAGATCCAATTGTCTTTCTAAATTTCGCAGTGTTGCTAAGAGCACAAAGAACAGTGAAAAGGGTCAAGAAAATAGCAACAAAGAGCCAGTGGAAACCCTTAGTGAGGTGTTGCACAAGGCCAAAGAGATGCTGCGTAATAGCCAAACCTTAAAAAGCATTCAGTCTTTAAGCAGGGCATCTAGTGATTCAAAGAGTGGAGGACCTGAGGCAACAAATGACTCCTTTCAGAATAGTATTTATTCGGATGAGAACTTAGAAGATGCTAGTGATGATGATTTGTTAAATAATGCACTGAAAATTGAGCCTGCAGTGGAGTCACCTAATGATAACACTCATAAAAATGTCTTACTCAAGACAGGTGATAGCACAAACTTTTTAGAACAAATCACTAATTCTGAAAACTCTGGCCCATTTATTGTAACATCTGAGAAATTTTCAATTAACAATGAGTCTCTTGATGGTGGAGATAATACAGTTTCTCATCAATCTCAAGACTTTAATGACTGTGAACATTTTGAAAATGTTTCTGATCCTGAACTTCAGAAAAGTGCTTCCTCTAATCCAATTTTACCAGAACTGAGCAAGCTTGGACTTCCTGTTTCCCTCCAGAGAGATCTAACTAGACATATTAGTTTGAGAACCAAACCTGGAACACATCTCCCAGAGCCAAACCTCAACAGCGCTCGCCGCATCAGGAACAAAAGTGGTCATCGTAAAAGCGATAGTGACAAGGATTCAGGACTAAAGCCAACTCTTCGTCAGATTCTCAGCGTTTCAAGAAGGAATATAAACTGGGAGCAGGTCATGCAACAAGTGACAAAGAAAAGGCAGGAGCAAGGCAAAGGTTTGCCAAGGTTTGTCTTTGTACAGTTGCATTTGAGTAGAATTGCTTTTCATAGGCTTTAATTCCTTTAATGCTAAAACTATTCTACTACTAACAGACATGTAATTGTAACCCAATATATAATAAACTAAACCTCAAAATAGAAATATTTGAATGCAGTAGAAGAACACCACACAGAATCAATATTTTAGAACTAAAGTACCCTGTTAGTGACCTGTTGTCCCCATGGTTTTGTAAGAATACATTAAATCTTAGGAAAGCATTGTCTCAATGTAGGGACAATTCCCATTCTTCTGGTTAAGTTGGTGAAGGTTCCTATTTATCCAGATGATTGTATATCTAGTTGAGTTTGATCCATGTAGAACCTTAGATCCAAGGCCTAGTCTGAATATGGGATTTATGTTGAAGCAAATACTAGATTCTAACTACTTTTGATGCTAAGAAGTCCTTGTCAAACAACTGCTTACTTGGGGAGGCAGCAAGTAAGTGGAAATTTCTAAATAAGAGAATTACTCTTTTAGACAGTTGTCACTGGAACATATGCCATTTTTAGAAGGTCTCCCTTCCATGTCTCTTTTAGTGAGCATCAGGATCCATGCTCTGTCTAATGTGGCTCAAAGTTTTGTGTTAGTAAATCAGAAGTTGAGTGACTCGAGTTTGTATGCAACACATTAGAATCAGGGCTTAAACATATCAGTGTTTTTCTTAGTGGCAGAGTTGTCAATACATCTTTCATTTCTCTCTTTTTGTTTAAAGGTTTGGTATAGAAATGGTAGCACAGGTTCAAAGTGAACAAGACGGTCTTGACTTTGATGAGGACTCCGATTTGGGGATGGAAAGCTTTCACTGGGAAGGCATCGCTGTGAGCCCACTAGGGTCAGTGAGGAAGAGGAGCCTCTCGGAAAGCAGCGTAGCTGTGGAGAAGGGCTCTGTATACAATTTATTTACTAGCCATATGTCTGACACAAGTGGCGAGCCAAGCATTCCTACACGTCAGCAAACACCAGCAACATCTGGACCAAAGGTGGCTTTAACAGTGGCTTTACCTGCAAGTCAAGGGAACATAAGCAGCAGTTTCCCTGTAGAATATTCTGCTACAACCAGTGGAGGTGTTTCTAGTACAAATTTGTGTGAAACTTCACAAAGTCATAAAGGAAATGACGAAACCTGTGCACCTTCAGACAGCCTGTGCACGTTTCAGAGTACTTGTGTAAATGTGATATCCACAGTTGGCAATCATGTGGATGGAGGTACTGACAGCTGTGCATCCAGCACAGAGCAGAATGACAACCAGGGAGTTGGAAAGAAAAGAAGGGCCACTGGGGTAAGTGTATCAAATTGTGTATCTTGTGCCTGCCCAACCATTGAAAAGTATTAGAAGTGTGGTCTAGGTGTTGGAACTTTGCTTCCTGGTTGTTTAGAATTCTGGCCCACTTTCCATACCACCATCCTCACCTGTTGACTAATCAGTATAGAATCTCACACTGGCCATAGGAATATGTTGGTGGTGAATAAGTATCCTAATATGAATTTATTATATATTATAATATATATAATTGTAAATATATTATTGTATAATATTGTAAAAGGAAAAATAATATACACACACCAAGGAGGTATAAGCAAATGTGATGAGCTTTTCCATCCTTCATTATACATTTTTGGGCTATTAACCCCTAATTATTTATATACATATATAGTTCTACAAAATGCCAATAGATAATAAACCTTTCTTATTAGAAGTTCTCTTATTTATGCAAGCTTGCAGTATTTTTTTGGTCTTGTAGACAAAGGTAGATCTACAGCTCTCACTTTGGTCTTGTAGACACACACATTGCTCTTGTAGTCTTGTTGAAAGTAGATCTGCAGCTTTCCTAGAGACAAAACTGCCTCCACCCAGCCTTCTTGCTTGAGGGAGATGGTGTGCACCCCACATTGCCTCATTTGTCTAGCTGGCTTTTCAGCTACCAGGATGGAGGCAAGCCACTCAGAGACCTCTCTTGTTGGATGGTTATACCAATTGCCTGTCTGGGTTACCTCTACTTTTTCTAACACTTTAGTGATTGTAATTGTTCAACACCTAAATTTAAATATGATCCACTGACAATTGCAGATCTCTGTTCTGTAGAAATCTTGTCATCGTTAATCTATACTACTCTGGCAGCATTGTTCCACCCCCTTCCCCAGAGTATCATCTTTCCAAAATGGCAGTAGCAATTACTTGCAGTGACAGATCAGACGGGCGTAAGTATGGTGCTCATTTGTAATTGGTGATTTGTAACCCCTAAAACCCAGTTGATTTTTAAAACAAATTGTTTGGTTATACATAAAATATTTCTAATTACTTTTCTTTTTTCTTTTTGGAAGGATGGTTCCTGTCCTGAAACTTCCAACTTGGAAAGGGACTCCAAAAGAAGAAAAATTAGAGGGAAACAAGGTAAGCCTTCTTGACAGTAGCTTTTTTTTAACAGACACACATAAATATATCATGTAAAACAATTTATATTTACGTTTTGTTTTATTTTAGGGGCCTGTATTTAAGTACCTTGACTTTATTTTTTCAAATCCCTCAGCTTTGGGATATTCTTGTGCTTCCTGACAATGAGTGCTAGATTTGTATTGTTAGTGTTCAGAAACCCCCAAATATAATTTCTGCTTTATTTGATAAATCAGGAATGAAAAGTAGTGATCACATTTCAAATGTTTTTTTTTTGTTTGTTTTTTTGCCAAGGTACTTTCCTGTCAAAATTTAAATTTAAATTTGTCCAAGGAGTCCAACTTTCAGACTATAGCGTGTTTTTTCCTTCAGGCATTGTAGTGCACTAGATGTCCACTCCAAACCCTTTTGTTGGAAATCTTGGGGGCTGCAAACCCACGCTTGTGATTAAGACATTTTCTTACAGCAGCCTAAAAACCACCTGTCTAAATTTATTGCGTTGTGATTTTATTTATTGCATTAAAAGTTTAAATTAGGATTGATGATTTTTAAATAAACTGACTCAATAAACTGAGCACTGTCTTCTCCCAGCAGTTTTTTCTATGAATTATGTCTACGAATTACAAGATTATCAGATTGGGTTTGAGTGTATTTCATAATTTTAGTACTGGTGCATTTTTTCTTGAATAGCAATTTTTGTGATTTTCTTTTATTGTCATGCTGCGGTGCATGTATGCCACTTTTATATTCCCTACTTTATTATTATAGTTGACATGTTTATTTGAATGCAGAACGTAACTGCCATTATTTTAATTTTTGCTTCTGCAGAGCGTTCTCAAGTGGACCAGTTGTTAAGCATCTCCTTAAAGGAAGAGGAACTAAACAACTCACTCCAGGGTATTGATAGTAACCTGAACCAGGCCCGTGCGGCTCTACAAGCAGCTTACCTGGAAGTCCAACGCTTAATGATTCTAAAACAACAGGTAACACAGTTCTGTTCTGCACAATATTGAAGTGTATTGGCAAGTTGTTGGTTTGTCTACTCAGCTTTCATTTGGTGTTTTGATACATATTCATTCCAGTTGTCATCTATACTTTAAATACTTCCAACTATATGTTTAGATAATATGGGGCCATATGACATACTAGGAAGAACTGGAAAAAAGATAACTCCAGAACCACTGTCTGTATTTCCTTTACACATGACCACAGTTGTGGCTTCTGGTCTATACTCTTTCACCTTCACAGTTTATCATCATTCATTTTTGTGATAACAAGAGAAAGCAAGTCATATATTGTATAGAAAATCTTATCTGTGAAAGTTTTCATTCATCCAGGTCATTGTATATCTAGTAGTAGTTAGTCACATTCAACAGGACTTGTTCTGCGATTGTTGAAGATATTTTGCAGCCTTCCACACTGCCTCATCAGTTCCACCAGTGTAGGAAATACCCTACACTGGTGATCAAGATCAAGGGGTGTGAAATTTGTTTGAAGCATAAACAGAGAATGCTCGAAAAAAATACTTATTAAACTTTTGATCACAGAAACTATTTTAAGAATATTTGATTAAAAACATTTTTTTCCTTTTGTGGATCAGCTTTTATTTACATTAAAACACACACACTTAAAATCGATTTACAATGATTATGCATGTAATCTTGCTGTACATATAACTATGTAAGTTTGGGGTTTTTTTCGAGTAATGTTTTGGAAAATTTGTTACCCTGCAGGCTGCCACATGGCATATGTGTAGCCTTTTTTTCAGTTACAATATTGTAGAACAAATTAACATACAGTGGTACCTTGGTTTAAGTCCTTAATCCATTCCAGATCCTTGGATTTATACCAAACAGGACTTCCACAAACAAATTTTTCCCATAAGAAATAAAAGGAAAATGATTAACTCTGTTCCCATGAAAAAAATCCTATTGTTATAGGCATATTATACATTGATGGGGCTGTATAAAATAATTTAAACAGGGCTTAATACTAAAATACATAAATACAAAAGCAATTAGATGAAATAAATGAAGATTTACCCTCACTTTACCTTGCTGTGAAGAGTTGAGTGCCTACTAGGATGGTGCTGAGAAGGGAGGAGGAGGAGATGTAATGTATTTCACAGAGCATTATAGCGCGGGTTGTTCACTGAATGGTAGCAACTGGCATACTGATGGTCGTGGGCCGTCGTGGCTTTGTTTCGAGAGAGGTAAATAAGGGTAGCGCACAGTGTTATGACTTATTTTGACCCATACAAGTTCTAGCACAATGGTTGTATACAAAGCAAAATTTTTCGTGTCCAAACAGGACTTATACCAAGTTGGACTTATTCCAAAGTGGACTGATACCGAGGTACCACTGTAATTCCTTTTTTTATCATGTTAATATTGATTTTTGAACCATTTTACGATTGTCTTTTTTATACAGATAACAGTGGAAATGGGTACCTTAAGAACACAGAGAATTCAGATCCTTCAGGGACTTCAAGGTAAGGAGTTGTGAAAAGTGAACTGTGTATTTTACTGTTCAATTGGGCTTTAATGATATGTAAAAGCATAATAAATGCCCTCTCCTTTGATTTGAAAATTAGGAACCCTAGACGGAGTCACTGATGCAGAGGTGGGAGGATCAAATATAGTTTCCGGTCCACATGCTGCAGCTGTTAGAAATGTGCTTCCTTTCCATTCTGAGACTCCACCTCACCTTACTACCCAGATACAATCCAGCTCTCTTTTACCATCTCCTGTACCCACTTTTTCACCAGCAGCCATCCTTCCTGCCACAGCAGCATCACCTGATTTATCTGTAACCATTAAACAAGAACCAGTGTCACCTGATAGAACAGAGAAAAAATTACTTACACCATCATTTCCAACATTTCAAGCAGCCACACCACCAGAACCTACAGGTATGTTCGTATATATTGTAACTCATTTTGCATTTTTGAGATGATGAATCCTTTAGTTTTGAATCCTGGTTTGCATGTTTTTTTTTTGTGTACAAAGTCAGCTCTTTTGCCAACAGCAGTGGAAGTGAAACGGCTGGTATAATTAGCAATGGCAAAATAGGTATCAATTTTAGAGGGTTATTTGTAGGCCTTTTTAAAAATTAGAGCGATAACAGTGGTCTCCACGCTACCCCTGCATTTTCATTAAAAAAACACAAGTGATTTCGTGCAGCTCACAGTGAGTGCTATATGTTTAACACTGCAAAGAACACTTTGTTATATGAGGAGAGCTTGGTTATGTAGCAAGTATCACCAGGCTTACCACCATGCATTTTTTTCCCTGTTTTTTTAGAACAGGGCTTTCACTTAAAGGGCTTAGAGTCTGAAAGCAAACAAACTAAAAGACACGTGTGTAACAAAAATGTGTAATGTGTTTTTTTTTTTTACTTTATTTTGAGAACCAGGGATCACTCACTTACATAAGTGTTAGGGTCTATCAAGATGCCTCAGAACAGTTTTTTTTTTTGATTGGGCTTTCAGCACACTGCAATGAAGCCAAATATGTGCAATATCCCTTGCTTGCTTTTCCACGTGTTTTTTCTTACTAAGGCTTCAAGTAGATTAAAAAAAATACATTTTTTTAAATCTAAAATTGTTTTAATGGGTTTAGCATTTCTGTTAGTTAGTAAACATAATTTTACTAGAATGAACAGTGAAATGCTAATATACTTGTAGTCTTTACTACCATAGTTGTTTACTATGTTAATGCAAAAATGTATATTTTTTTTTTACCAGGTGTAGATAGTCAAAATACACCAGTCTATCCAGTTATTGCAGCCACTATGTCTCTTTCTGAGCTTACAAGCAAGTTTACAGTTTTTAATGCAGAAGAATCCAATGAAAGGCAGTATGTACCAACTGCTTCATCACCACCCCCTGATCTATCACTCACTCCAGTTTTGTCACCGAAAAAGGAAGTGGACACCCCTGAAAATCCATCTACTTCTGTGCTTGGCCCTCCTCAAAGTGAATCACTTCTCCTCAGTACATCTACGAAGGGTACTGACTGTCCAATCGCCCCTTCAGAACATGTAGATTCAACTTTGATTTCAGAAAATTCTAAGGTAGGCAAGAAAAAGAAGAAACTGCGAAAAAAGAAGACTTTGCGTGCTGCACATGTACCTGAAAACAGTGACACTGAACAGGATGTCAGCAAGCCTGTTCGAAAAGTCAAATGTAGAAAACTTTCAAAGGAAGCCACAGTCAGCACTTCCACTCCTCCAGAGGTAGACACTGCATCACAGGATGCGCAAGCAAACAAAGATGGCAATGACAGCAATTCCAGCATTGAAATGATGGAATTGCCAAACCCTCGCTTTGAGGTAGTGGAGATAGATTCCAATGATGAAAAACCAGACAGTCCATCTAAAACTCACCAAGCAAACTGTCTAAAACAAGGCATTTTAGAAAAAAATGATGAAGTCACTTCCACTAGTGAACTTGGCACAAACTACACAGAGGAAAACTTGGGAAGGTGAGCTATTGTTTGGATATGTCTAATGTTAAGGTAATGTAGATTGTACAGCTTTTTTGTTGGCCAACCAAACTTGAAAACTAAGCGGTCGATAGTACTGTTGCCATAAAATTGTAAACGTTTTTTGGGTGTGTGCAGCTTGCCAATGCCAAATTACTCATGTGTTTGCATGGACAGCAAACCATTTAAACCATTTAGCTGTGAGGGTACATTCTATTCAGAAGCTTGCATCCAGACAGGAGGGCACTGCTTTGGAAGAAACCTGTATCTGTGCATTTTCAGTGGTATGAACCCTTTATATGCCCTTTAAATAGTTTGAAGAATCAGTTAAGCTTGTTGTTCTAATTTTCTCAGTTATGTTTATTTAGATTTATTGCCATGTTTCTTTATATAAAAAAACATACAATATACTTTTATAATTCACTTTTAATATTATTTTATATTAATATGCAGCATGGATCAGAGATCGTCCACCCCAGGGACAAAGAATTCCTCTGGTGAGTGTGGTACTGGGGCTTCCTAGCAGTGTTTATCATTTACTGACTACCTAATTTTTGCAGTTAATGCCATTTGTTACCCTTATCATAATGATCTCTACTCATTGCATTTGTCAGAAGTATCATCAGATCCCGGAGAAGATGAAGAGGCCACAGAAGGCAGCTTTGAAGGACACCAGGCTTCAGTTAATGCTATACAAGTCTATTGTGGTGTCCTGTACACCTGTTCTGCTGACAAGTCAGTGCGAGCATACAATCTAGTGGTAAGTTTTTTTTTTTTTTTTTTTTAAACAAGTTTGAAAAGACTAAAATATGCAGCCCTTCATCTATCCATGTTACAGTGGTAATAAAAGCATACAGAACAGGTTCAAATAAAGTGGAAATTAGCACTGGAGAAGAGACTGGGCACGTGACTTTAGCATGTTTTCCCGGTGTAATATTATTTTTGTTTCAATCATTTTTATTAAAGTTTTTTAAACATAATTGTACAGTCAAAAATAAACAGGAAATAAAGAAAAAACATACAAACATGATACAGATGTGCAGGTGGGGATAGGAAGGGTGAAATAAGGGAAGGAGAACATAAATAATAAACAATATATTTTAAAATTGATTTCTGAATTATAGATCCTGCCCATATTGTACTATTATTTTATGCTCTAATCGTTGGAAGTGAGCGCTTACTTGATGGAATTGAGATAATACAGCATTAACATTTTTATGGTCATTTCAAATGCCAGACCTAAAATAATAATAATAAATCATTGTTTATGCTTTTTTCTTTTTAGACCCGAAAATGTAAGGCAGTTTTTGAAGGACACAAATCAAAAGTAAACTGCCTCCTTGTGACACATGCTCGAGGGAAGAATGTAGTATTGTATACTGGGTCTAGTGATCATACAATTCGATGCTTTAATGTTAAGGTATGTTACTAATGTTCTAATAGTACTCTGTATATGCAGTATTCCTATTAAATTTAATTATGAAATTATCTGTAAGACAGCAGTAGTGATGGACAAATTGCATTTATTATAAAGATGGATTCTCAATACTTGCTACATAAATCAAAATGTATTTCCCTGATGAAGGGGACACTGTCAATGCCTCCAAATTATGTTGGGTATGCACCTTTATTAACCATAAAGACATCTATGTTAATTGATTTGTGTGATGTTTGTCAATACGTTTCATCTTTGAGGCATGCAGTTAAGCTCTTAGTACAGTGACTTTTAGTTAATAATCTCCCATTTTGCATTGTTTTACATACAGGGGCACAAAAGTGCGCTCCTGCCTACTTTCCTTTATCTGATAGACTTTTGTTGTGACAAATGATATATTTTCGGCTACACTGTCTCAAATTCGAAAGTCTATGCCTGGCAGTGAGGAAAAATTGGTCATGCCGGTCACAATTTGTCTATGGTGCCCACCCAGTCATAGTCGGCGCTGATGGATGCATTACAAGAACCAGTTGGGAGAATAGTTCATTCTCTGTTTATTTATTCTTTTTTTTTTCACTTCTTGCCTTCTGAACTATATTTTCACACATGAAAGCTGCAGGCATGATGACTGTTTAAATGAGCAGCGTTGTTTTACACAGACATATTTATTGTTCATAATTTATATTATCAGAAAAGTTTGCTAAGTTTGCTTTAAAGACATCTGTAATTTATTTTTAATTGCTGAATTTATATTGTTCACCCTCATGTCTTTGTAGACCAAAGAGTGCATTGACGTCTTAGATCTTGGAGAACGAGTCTTGTGTCTGCACTCACGATGGAAGATCCTATATGCAGGTCTTGCCAACGGAACAGTAGTCACTTTTTCCATCAAGGTATGTGTGCTCTGTTGTACAATTTAAAATACATTTCTTTTAAGTTTGTAATATATTGCCCTATCTGCTGATGTAGGAGTCATACGTGGTGTCTTCTGCATGTCATACAACTCTACAGGCTAGGGCTGTAGGGCTAGGATTCCTCCAGATGTTGCTAGGGTTCTTTAAACAATGAGCAATTTGTGTTTCTTAGGTCCTAAGTCACACCAAATAAATGTTTTTTTTATCTGTAAGGCTGACATTCTTCCTACTGACCACCAAGCTAATGTACTGTTACCTGTGGTTATAGGATTTATAGCTGGGTTTCACCAAAGGGTTCCCTCATGTTAAAAATGTCAAGATGGCTGGTCTAGGGAATCAATTGTATACTTGGAATGTTTGATGGTGATATAGACTGTATGAAAAGCACCCACAATCTTCTTTATTACCTTGGGGAGAAAATGGTTCAGGAAAAAAACACCCTGCAATAAAATACTAGCTGTCCTGCCACCTATTCCTCAAATCCTTTGCTTTTAAGGCTACACCCAGCAGCAGAATCATTCACTTCTATCACACTTCTATGTGTGATGCCTTTATCCCCTTTTGTGCACTGTTGTTCCTTTTGCAGGGTGTTGTGTTTTAAAAAAGAAATGTAGTTACTCCTAAGTCCTTGCATGCTATGTCTTTATAGATAATGGTTCAGTTAAGGCTTTAGCTCTAATACCTAACCATGCTAAGATTTCCTTAAAGATTTCCTTAGCTTTTGCACAAAGAACCTATATATCACACACAGCCACAGTTGGTCCCTGCTCCAAATTTTTTTTCGAAACGAACAGTTCCTGCTTATCATTACTGCCTATTCAATTGTTTTTTTTCCTTCTAAAAATCAAAACAGACGATTGCAATGCATGTGTTAAAGATACACTACAGAATCTTGTTTACTTTATGTATACTTCATTCTTGAATGGTAATGCTGTTTTACTATTGATTTGTAATATTTGTGTTTTTTTTTTTTTTTTGCCTAGAGCAACACACAGATAGATATGTTTGAGTGTCATGGGCCTCGAGCAGTTAGCTGCATGGCAACAGCACAAGAAGGTGCTCGGAAACTTCTGCTAGTTGGCTCCTACGATTGCACCATCAGTGTTCGAGATGCCCGTAATGGCCTTTTGCTGCGCACTTTGGAAGGACACACAAAAACCGTCCTCTGTATGAAGGTGAGAAAACTGTTTTTGTACATATTTTTAGAAACACATTTAAAAATATGTTTTATGGATTTTTCTGAATAGCGTAATAGCCAAATTAATTTGATTTAGGAAAATAGTCTTTAAAGGGCAATTACCTAATGCTGTCTGGGTGTTTTAATGCAAGGTGCAAAATAGTCTCTGCTTGTATTCCCTTCACTGTATCAGACAATCCTTTTTAAATCTGTGAATTCTGCCAAGCCGTTCACGTGGCTTGAGACCAGTGTCAATATGCACATCAGTTATTAAAATGACAGCTGGGATTAGCCATTTCAGACCTGTTGTGAGCTACAGCATTTTGCTATGGGCTCCACTGCAGTCCCAACTTGAGAACCCTTTTTTTGCATGCATCTGCAGCAGATTACAGTGCAGTTCCTGACCACCAGGTTGCTTTTGGAAGATTTGCACTGCTGCCATATCCATAGGCAAATATGGTTACCTGCAGTGCCTGTTGCCACATCTTTTCTGGTTTTCTGTTCACCTCATGGACTCAAAAGAGAGTGGTAAAAGAGAGTTTTCCATTACTGACTACTAAAAATATCCATTGCCTATTATTGTGCTGACCTAATAGCTTCAAACCTTGGGTCTTACGTTCTAGCTTAATTTACAGCTGAGAATATATTAAAATCCAAGGAGGGCAACATTGGCAATGTTCTCCTTAATCCCTCCCCAGGTTTCATTTAGACTGATTGCTTACTTTTCTGTGGCCACTTAATAAAGGAATCTGGAACTGGTAGAATATTTGCATTAACAGATTGTAGTCTCATTTTCTACCTCTCTGTCCACCCATCTTTGTGATTTTTTTTTTTACTTTTGCAATTCTTTTACTTTGACATTGTTTCATATTACTTGGCTGTGAGTACATGATCATTATCTGTTTTCTTACAGGTTGTCAATGATCTAGTATTCAGTGGATCAAGTGATCAGTCTGTCCATGCGCACAATATCCATGTGAGTATACTATGGCTGGGCATGTTTGTTTTCTAGAATAGTTGTTAAGTTGGTAAAATCTTACCTGGGGGAAATTCATGTTGTTAACCCCAGCTTGTGTGGTCCCTTTTTTTTCCTGCACAGTAATATTTTTTTTCTTTTGTTATCTAAAAAGCATTGCTGCTGTTTTTGTTGTTTTTATATTCATTGTCATTTCTTTTTCTTATAGACAGGGGAGCTGGTACGCATCTACAAAGGTCACAACCATGCTGTTACAGTAGTTAACATCTTGGGGCAAGTTATGGTGACAGCTTGCTTGGATAAATTTATTCGTGTCTATGAACTGCAGGTAAGAGATTGTTTGTAATATAAAGGAAATGTACATTTTTTTTCTTGTAATCATTTTATTTATTATGGCCATAATTTACTAACATTGTTCATTTATTGGCATAATAAACATAAAATATTACATAATATTTTTTTACTAATATTACATATTAGTAGTTCATTTTGTTGGTAAAGGTAATACAGTATACCTTCACAGAACTTTATTACTTCTCAGATAGACCTAGGAGAGCTTAAAGAGGAAGTAAACTCAAAAGTGCCTAAAACAAAAAAAAAATACACATACCTTCAACCCCGCACAGCAGTCTTTCGGTCTAGAGGTGGTGTCTTCCATCGGGTCCCGTGTCGTCCCGGTATCCATTTCTGAACTGGCGCCGGACGGCGCCATCTTCGCCTCTTCTTCCTTGTATTTCTTCCTACGTCACCCAACGCAGGCACGAGATTGATTGACATAGTTTGGAAAAAGAACTTTTCTCTTTTCTGGCATGCGTGACGTAGGTATCCCGGGAGGTTTTGCACTCCCATTCATTTAGTGGGCGGTGCTGCACCCTTAAAAAAAAGGGTGTTGCACTAAAAAAAACCTAAGCAAACATTTTTTTTCCCTTACATAAAAGGGTTGTCAACCCTTTATGTAAAGTGAAATTTCTGAGTTTAGGTACGCTTTTAAGCTCAGCCTGTTTCTTGAAATTTAAATTAAGAGTTGTAGTTAGCTATTGGCATTGTCATTTGTCACTCATTTATATAAGACGCGTGTTGTGTTTCAATTTATTTTTGGATTGTGCAAAAGTCTATATTTAACAGAAATACATTTTTGTCTTTTTTTTATGTAGTCACATGACCGGTTACAAGTTTATGGAGGATATTCAGACATGATCATGTGCATGACCATTTACAAAAGCATGGTAAGTTGTAAGATATTTACCATTCAGTTAGATCATTTCATTAAATCACTCTAAACTTTTATAATACATAGTTTTGTTGTGGGTATATATAAAAAAAAAAAAACATTTAGTTTTGACATTTCTGCAAATGTCACCAATTCACAGAAGAAAAATAGTAAACTGTATTTTTATTTTAACGATTTAGTTCCACTTTACTATTAAAAAAAACTAGAGCTCTCTTAATTATTTTTGTTCCATGTTTTTAGATCTACACCGGCTGTTATGATGGTAGTGTCCAAGCTGTGCACCTGAACCTTATGAAAAATTATCGTTGCTGGGTAAGAACAATTTAAACAGCATGGGTTTTTATCTTAAGCTAGGGGCCACTGACATGACTGAGAATACAGCCCAGTCTAGTAAATGAATAGGGATTTGCATTAGCGATCCAATAAGGAATAATATTTTTATAAATCCTCTGTTTATAGTCCAATAAATTCTTTGTTTTGCACATCTGTCACATGTGATCAGTTGTACCCCATACATCTATCCAGTTATTAAAAAAAAAAACTTTTTGTTTATTAAATCATGTTTAGGATACATCTACTGGTATTCGTCTCTGCTACGACGAAATATGATCTGTTATTAAAGGGTAAAGCTCCAATTTTTTTTGGTCCCCAGCCAAAGTAAGATTGTACTCTCCTCACTGCAGGTACACTTTTCATGCTCAGCACTGAAAGAAGCTACTTTGGTGTAAAGATTTTTTTTAAAGATGAAAAAATGTTATTTTAAAACAATTGTGGGTAAACAACCATTTCACCTAAAGATTTTATGTAAGTTTAAAATTATTTTATGAAAGTTTCACCACAAAATGTTGAGTGACAGACAGTTTGTGTAAAAATGTACTTGTTTTAGCAGGGAAAGAATCCTTGATCGGGAGTGCAACTGACTGGAGTTAGTTGGGTGTTACCCACAAAAAAAGTATTCTCTATTCAGTCACTATTACTGTGTGCTCCAAATGCAACTTGTAGCCCACACATAGGTAGCTTGTGTCTGATACAGGCCAATGGGCTAAACTAAAATCTGAAAGTGATAGCTGGAAATTGTGTAGGGACAGAGGTAGCCCCTATCCAAAGAGACGTGTGTCTGGATTAGTAAGTAGCAGTTTGTTATATATGTGAGCAGAAAACATATCCTGTCTAGTGACTGACATAACAAGTTCAGTAAAGAGGGTGAGACTATGGCAGCTCTACTTTAAGGTGTAAAAAAGCTGTTCAGCAAGTAGCCAGGAGGTTGAAAAACAGCTGAAATTACATTTTTGATGAATAAATGTTGCAAGAAAGCCTTATTATGCAGTTTCCTGAGTGGACGAAATCCATGTAAAACTTCCCATTTAGGCTAAAATCTTAAGTTAAATCTCACAGCAAATACATTTTTTTTAATGTTTTACTTCACCAAAGAGGCTTTACTGCATGTGCTTTTTTCTCTTGGCATTGAGAAGAGGAGAGGACAACCAATTTTCAATTTGCAGGGGACCTGAGGAACAGAAACAAGCATGCAATGACCTACATATATTTATGTATAAGGTCAAGCCAGTCTGGTGTGTGATTCGGTTCTCATGATAAGTGGTGAATGATGCAAGGAGCTGCCTGCAATAAGCTCTACTAGTATCTAAGACCTATCAGGTCATGTTACCAGTCCTTGAGTCTGCAGGCAGAGACAGAAGACCTACTAAGCACACTTACTGCCGTGCTCCCCCACATAGCATGTCACACACCTGACAAAAATAACCACAGCCTAGTCCCCTAAAAAGAAGGTGAACTAATATTGATGGCAAAACTCAACCACAAAGGTAAAAAAAGCAGACATTTACAGGATCAGATTTAATATTTGAAAGTAAAATTCTGTGTACTATACGTGAGGTTACTAATTGGATTGAATTCCTGGTGATGCCCAAGGTATATTGGCAAAACGTGCCCTTTGTAGAAATAGCCTACCTGTTGTGTTCATTAATAGAGACATTTTACAATGGTAATGGTCCATAATTTTTAATTTCATCATGGCATAGCCAACAGAAACAAATTAATACATTTGAGGTTCCTGAAAAAACTTTTTTTATTAGGGTTAGTATTAATAAACCGTATTTACATAGTGCCAACATATCACACAGTGCTGTACATTAAATAGGGGTAGTATATGACTGACAGATACAAACAATGACACAGGAGGAAAGGATCAGTTCAACATAGTAATAAAAATTGGGCTGGACTGGGTATGGACTTGAATATGTTTTAAAGTTTAAAAACAGAGCATAAGTATCTGTAAGAAGGAAGCTATGGTAGCCAATCCCACATCTTAACTTTTCAGAGTGTATCATCAATCTAGTTTTATTTTCCTTTGTATTTTATTAGCCCTTAAATACACTGGATTGTTTCTTTAAAATGTTCTCTTTTTTTGATCATTTTAGATTGTGTGATGTTCCTTCTTTTATGATTCTTTTGGATTGTGTCAGCAGCACCTCCCCGATGTATTTTCATGAATGACAGTACAGTTTTTACCCTCCAAGAGTAAACCTAGTTTTAGCCCAACACCTCCAAAGTTTCCTCTTATAAAAGTGTAATGTGCCAGAAAACATTCAGTTGCCACTCTGTATGGCACTGTATAAAATATTAATAACAATGAATTTGTACTACTTCACAGTGGCATGGATGCTCGCTTGTCTTTGGTGTTGTCGAACATCTAAAGCAACACCTACTAAATGATCACACAAACCCCAACTTCCAAACTTTAAAATGCAGATGGAAGAATTGTGATGGTGTCTTCACAGCTCGGCGAGGATCCAAGCAGGTATTTTGCACAAGCATTTCAATGTTGTTCGATGATCTAATCTTTTCTAATGATTTGTTTCCTTTTAAATATTTAAAATTTCTGTGTGTTTTGGGTTACAACTGCTTTTATATTGCCAAATGATCTGTTCTGCAACCTCTGATCAGACTTCTCTTGTTTTCCAAATGACCCGTTTCTGATAAATAATTTTCCAGTGATCTCTATTCCTACTCATTCTAGTGTTTTCTTCAAATATGTGTAAATGATCATTTTTTATTTAGATGTGGAGATTTTTTTAGTAGGATTGGTACAACCAGATAAGAAGCTTCTGTTTTTAAGTAAGAAAAGGTACCATTGTCTTTTGAGTAAATACACTGAGCACTGTTTGTATTTCAGATGTACAAATAGATACATGTGCAGATTTCTAAATATCTGACTGCATGCATTAAATGCATATTTTTTTTCCATTTAGTCTTAAGTTACACTTGCTGTGAACCTAGTTACCACTGGTTCCCAGACTTTTAAGTCTGTTGGGTTCTACATCTATATACAGTATAAGAATGTCTTTGTTTTTCTCCATAGGACGCAATAGGACACATTGAACGGCATGCGGAAGACAGCCAAATGAACACAAAATGAAGCACATTACCTCCCATATTGGGAAGTTTCTTTTTAAGCAACATGGAGAGATTACCAGCAACTCAGAATGTCTGATGCACAGTAGATTCCTTCTTTAGTATTGAAAACTGAAGAGCAGAGTTGTCTTATGTCTCCCATACTTACAGACTGCACAAAGCAACAGCTCATATAGCTTCTACATCGATAGTCTTTGTCACTCCTAAGCCCAAGTCCGTGTATTTCATTTTAAACGGTGAATTTTTCAGTGTTATGTTACCAAAAAAATATTTTTCTACATTTCTTGATCTCCCCTTCGTGGGCACAGCATGAAGGAATCTATTGTGTTATATACCTTCATTCAAATCCTTGTACAAATCTTAAATGGACACTTTTACATTTTTATAGAAGAAATTGAGAGCCTTTTTACATTTTATTTACACTTATTAATAAAGAGATTCTACAAACCATTTAAATTATTTTTAAAAAATCTCCACTAAACAGATATGTTTTTCCCCATTGGCACTAATTATTTTATTTTCATTTTTCCAATATTTTTTTAAAGGCTCTGTTAAGTGGAGAACTTTAATGTGAAATATGATAATGTGACATTAATAGATGTGTATCAAGGGTTCCTCTTTAAATGAATTTATTCAAAGTCCATACGTTTTTTTTTGTCACTGCCAAAAAAAGCTAAAACTGCTTTATTTCTTCCTAACGTACAACTTATGAAAGAAAAAACAGCTTTCAGCGCCTATTGTGCACAAAATGCTACAAACATCAGACAGGTTCTGTCAACTTTTATTTAGGATCCCCTTGTTATTGTTGTCTGAATTATTAGCACACAAAGACCAGTAATAGAGTCAATGTGCAGAGGCAAAGTTTTGTTTTTATTGGCCTTGAGGAAAAACAGTGGCTAACTTGTTTGCATAATTGGTTCATTGTTTAATTATTCTCCTATTAATATACTGTTGTTGGTAGTGAATGAGTGACTTGGCTGGGGCTTTGCGTCCTGAAATTTCATCCTGAAAACATCATTAGGAAAAGGGGAAATTGTGGTGTTTTCTTGCAAACTGCATACTTTGCTCTGACATTTGTAATAATTCATGAAATTGTGATTTTTATATACCACCTATACTTTATTATACAGAGTTTTTACTACTCCTTCTAGTGAGCATCAGGGGTCTTTGTTTAAGAACTGTGAAACTTGAAATACATTTCTAAATCCACAAACAAAAATACAGCTTACCATGTATCAAAAATGGTGGTTGCATTGGTTACCTTTTTCCTAAGATCATTTTAGCAAGTACAGTAAATGTTTTGTTTATTGCCAGAAATGCAAGAAATGCTTCCTGTGCGCTTGAATCAAGCAATTATTAAAGATAAGCCGAGTTGGCAGTTTTTTTCCCCCCTTATTAAAGTCAGACCTGTTGACTTGCAATGATAGACAAGAACAGTAAAATTCACAGCAAAAAAAAAAAAAGATAACATAATCATTAACTAATTATAGAATTGAAGTTTTCACAGTTTTTAACACATTGATACCCATTGATAGGATTATTTACATCTGTGAAAAGTATGGTTTCCCCTTTTAGAGCTTTATTTCATGGCATAATGTAAAGAACAATATTGTATTGTAAACAATAGCGGCCTGGCTCCTTGCAGCAAAGCAATCAATTCAGCAAATATGGAGTTACTGATCAGATGGTTTGCAGATGGTTTGAGGAAGATAAAGACTCAGAATTCTTCTTTAATCCAAATAGATATCAAATTTGGTTCCTATGGGTTGCTGCACTTCATTGTTCCTCACAATTTGCTATGGCATAAACCCTTATAAGTATTATTGTGACAATGCAATACATATGCTGTTTGATGGCATGGTTCCTCACAGCAACATGGGCATACCAATGCTGACTTTACAGTATGTGGGGATAACTTGAATGTCCTTCTCATCACCATAATGTTTTTTTTTTGTGTTGTTGTGTATGGTTGCTTTGGTGTTGTGTTACTAAGTCTATTAAGCAATAAAGTTCTAGTATCCCCAGACACAAGAATTGTGTACAGAACTGTAGAGAGACGGTCTTCAAATGTGGCACAGTGCGCTTCATATGTAAAGCACAGGCCCTCGTCATATTTTAGGTGGCACTTTTATTGTTTGATTTTTGTTTGAATAAGAGATTACCGAACTTACTATGCAGATCTTCTTTTAAGGTATTTTATTGCCACTGACAAGTATGAAAAGTGTCACATATAATAAAATAGTCATAACAGAAAATCGTTTTCAAGTCTGCAGTGATGGTAGGTAGGTGTGATGTTACGGTTAACCATGGATTGAATGTGTGTTTTTGGGAGTCCACAAAAGTATATTAAAAAAAAAAAAAAAAAAAAAAAAAACCTTAAAATCAACCTTCCATTTAGGTATGAGTGCAACTATGAATTACAACTATGAATTCATTGAGTTTGTTGGGATGTTTGTGTATGCATGATATTTGGCTGTATTTTGTTTTGTTTTTATGAGTTTTGATTCCTCAGGACAGCAAAAAATGGCAAATGTCTTTACAGTTCCTGACAACAGCAAAGTTCTGACTTTTTACAAAGTTATATTTAGCAGTGTTATTTTAGTTTATTTTTACCTAGGATCAGTGTACACATCTAAATAAATCAAGAGTATGTTCTGGAAATACCTTTTTTCAGATATTTCTTCATAGGACAAATTATGCAGAACCTACAGCTGTCCTGTACGGGAATAAAGAGCATTGATGGCTGTAACTGGCAACCAATCGGACGTTATCTTTTGATTATTAAATCTTTTGGTCTTGGTTGTGAGTTACTGAAACCAATGTACTTAATATACTTTTCTTCATAATTAGGGAGAACTTGTCACCAATATATTATTTATAGGATTACACGGCTTTTGTGTGCTGTGTATTTTTGGCATGGTCTCTTGGTACTGTTCTACACAAGAGAACTTTAATAATCTGTATACATGGTGGGCTACTGTACATGTACAGTACTTCTTCAGAGCTGGCATGAAGACCAATCTCAACCAAATTAGCATACAAATGGTAAATGTTCACCCTTGCTATTTTAGTCAGAAATATTTTTACCTATTCTTTAAAAATAAAAATACTTGGCCAATAGCTGTGCAGAGCTGAACATCCCCATTGCCTCCACTTATTTATCACTACAATTTGTAAAGGAGGATGTGCTACTCTCTGCTTATGTCTATTGTGCTGGCTCTGGAGCCCCAAAAAACCAATGACTAACATTTTAAATAGTAATACATTTGCAAATGGAAAAGTGGATTAACATGGTAAAATGTTTAAATCTGATTTGCCTTCTACCAAAAACTGTGTTGTGTATATTGAACCCAGTTAAGTGCTCATAAAATGTCTTGGTAATGGTTGAAGTTTGCACAACACTTAAGCCCTTACTAAAAGTGCCATGTTTTAGAATTGCCTTCTCAGGCTTTTATGTATTTGTGTTCCATCATTTTACTTCTTTGTTTCCATAGTCCTTTTCATTTCTCATTTGCATTCTTTTCACAAATCTCTGATTGATTTGGTATTTTGAGGGCTAATGTGAGCTAATAAAACATTATGAATTTACTTTTGTTCACTTGTTTTCTTGTATTCTTTTAAACTTTTTTGTTTCAAAAACATTGAGGGGTCTTTTTATAAACAGTGAATCTGACCTTTGCTGAAACATTGAAACACGTGATCCTGAAAAATTCTCCAATTGGGAATGTTTCAGTGAATGTTAGATTCACTGCTTTACAAATCAACTTTTAGTCATATTTTGCTAACATCTTAGTAGCAGGACAGATGAGTTTGTTTGTGACACCTAAATTTAAAGCAGTTGCCTACAGTAACCGTCCTAGGCAACAAAAAAGTGACCCTTTCCATTGCCCATTACTGGTCATTTAGCTTTGTAAATGAGGAGTTGCCCGTTGATAGTGTGCGACAGTAGGGGGTATTGAACCTCTCACTTCCACCCCCATTCATTTTCTATAGGTCTGCCATGGGTAGATGATACATGTAACTTTTTCCCCGAGGCAGCGATTCACTGGCAAGAGAAGGTGGTAACTCACCGCAACCTCACTGGCAGTCTGAACATAGCTATAGTAAAACTAGTTAATAGTGGATTCTATTTTTGTAATTATCCTTAAAGTAGACATGCCCAATTGTTCACACATCCCAGTAATAGCCACTCACCTAAATCCATGATTACTGCAGTCTCTCAGATTCCAGAACTACGTTCTATATTTTCAGCAATTTGTATGAGGTACACTCCAAATCCACTTGTCCATTCACCGATTGCAAGACCCACACACACAATGCTTAACAACTTGTGATCCAGATAAATTAATCACACCTGGACTTGAGATGTAAGTTTGGTCTTGACACCTTGGTCTTTACCTATATGCCTTTTTTTTTTCTTTTGCTTATGATTAGCGTCTTCTCACTCTCTACCTGATGCTTAATACAATGTATTGATCAGGTCATAGGGGGAATACAAATAAACTTGAATTGCTACCATATCACTTTTCCTCTTTGCCTACAGTTCACCCTTTATTTGTTGCTCAAGGAGATGTGTAGCTATGCGTGCATGCACAACATTGTACTGGAATTTTTGCCACACACATGCCTCACACATCTATATGAGCTTTAAAAGTTTCTTTACTCAGGTTCAGGTTGCTGGATCCTGCCTGTTGGACGTTTTGGACACTGACCATAACTTTACCCTGATTTCTCTTCCTGTTTTCTGTTGCTCTGTCCACTTGTTCTGACAACAAATATTGCCTGCTGCCTGCCCTGAACCCAGAACGTTTTGACCTTGAGTACTGCCTGCCCTCTGGACCGTCTTCACCACGACTGTATGCTGCCTGCCCCAACCTCGGGCTGTCTTGGCCTTGAACTGTCTGTTGCCTGATTTGACTTTGGCTCTCGGTACATCCTACTGTTTAAACTTCAGCCAGGTGGCTTCTGCATCTCCTGCTGTTACCAAGCTTTCCTATTACCTGTTCTGCTGCTGTCCCTACACTGAAGCCATCCATTCCCAGTCACCCTTGGTAGCAAGAACCTGGGGGTAACCTAGTGATACCTTGGCAGCAAAGTAGTCGTCACTAGGTTTAACAACCCGTAACCCCTTGGGCTGTTCTGGTAAAGACCAGGAGGCGATTCGATTCGATTTTGCTCCCTGGGTAATCTTGTGTTACCAGCCAGGGGATGTATCCCTAACATGAGTTGCATAAAGATGTATCAGACAAGTTGAATCAGAAGCTGCCTATGTCCCAGCATGCTGATAGTTGTCTCTCAATCCATCGCCCTCAAGGAGACATCTGCCCATTTGATATCAGAACAGCAGATGAATTTGAAAATAGATAAGTAAATCACAGCAACTATTTAGTTCTCATCTGTCACTGATGAGGCTACAGTAATCTAAAATATGTTTGGTTACTATTAAACTTCGCCTTACTGAGAAAAGTTAAGATATTTTAGGGAGACGATAATGTGTAGCATTTAGGTATCCATTATTACACTTATAAGAAAAAAGTTACACAAACACATCACAAACTTACAAAAAATGCAAATAAGTGCAAAACATGACACAGTGGTACAAGGATGACTTGCTTTGTGTTTAATAGTACTGGACTAGTGTCATTTTTACATACAAAATGGATCATTCAGTTAAGAAATGTCACACCTTAATTGCTAAATCTCAAACAACACACTAAAAGTGTATATCTTTAACAAAAAAATATGTAACATACAAAGCGAGGGGCAAATATTGTCATAGTGGTGTTTATCTTTCACTACTTCAAATTTCTACTTTTTATTATTTTGAAAGAGGTATACCATAATTGTATTAAAGTGGAACTCCAACATAAACACACTTTTTGCCTATGGCGTTAAAAAAAGTGAATATGTATTGAGTACCTTCCACTATCTTAAAATTGCTTTGGAATAGTTTCTTCCCACCACACTCTTCACCTACAGACTGTAATAATGCCATGCCACTGGTCCAGGAAAGGGTCTACAAAAATGTGGACATCATGGCAATATGATGCTATTTTAATTACTCAAGCTACAATTGCCAGCCATATTTGCACTCAGGGGCAAAGTGAAGATGGGTAGACACAAAATCACCTCTTCATCCTTCATCTGTTATAGATCTGAGATTGGATTAAAAGTTGGGCCTGCAAAAATGTTAGAGGTCATCTAGGTGCATTATTGGGCAGTAGAAATAGATTGTGTTGTATGTTAAGTAGCACTGACTGCCATTGCTGATTAGGATGGTGGACCTTCTGTAGCCTCTATGTAGGGGATGGTGATAGAGGACACAGAAATTGTCAATATTGGATGGAAGGGGTTAAAAGCTAGATAATTCCCTTGGGTTGGCTGCATAAACTGTTATTATGCTTTTACTCATACCAAAGATATACCTTTATATGACTTTTGAGTATTACCATCCACACCAGATGCCAGACTGAAAGTCATATACATAGACGCTGTAATCCAATCAAGCTTGACTGAATTATACAATACAGTCATCTTAAAATGTTTCAGGGACTAGAAGGGGAAGTGATTATGCAAGTTTGTAGGAGAAGAACACAGAGAGAGCCCCTAATGTTAGAATATTGTTCAATGAGCAGACTTGATAGGCGACATTGCTGAGTTGCAGTACTGGAAGGCGAAGGTGTGTTTAGCTGTGCCAATGGAGTTCCACTTAAAAAAGATACTACAGGGTGTCACAAAACCATTGTGTATTGATGTCAAAGTCTTTAACTCCAAGAAACATTTAAAACTGTTTATTAGAAGGACTAACCATCACTTGACGTTTAAAACTGTTTATTAGAAGGACTAACCATCACTTGACGCTCACGTCTTTGATGACCTTGCTTCTTCAAGGGTTAAAGGAAGCCAATTATTGTCATCTAACAACAAGTGCCATCTACTATGTATAGGTTTCTGTGTTTTTATTTGTTGCTAGTTACCACATCCAAAACATTTTCCCAGCTTGTATCAGCCCTCCTGCAACTTTTACTGATTATATGATTTATTGCTCTGCTGTTCTGATCTTCAGTTGTGAGTCTATAAAAGTCCACCACTACTGTATAGCAAAGCCAACAGTGTAAAAAAAATTAAAAGATTAAGCACTTTCCATTTCTGGGAATGCAACACATTGGGGTCTTCATTAAAGCCCAATGAAACCTTTAACTTTAATCAACTAAATAAATTGCTTTTGTTTTGCTGTATCTATAATTGAATTACTTCTACTTTCTAAAGGCACCCAGAGTAGAAAAAGTCTACAACTTGCCATGCTGCAGACAAGGGTCCATTTACGAAGGCAGTTGTCTCTCCCTGTAAGGGTCTGACACATCCCTTACCGAGTAAGGCCTATAGCTTTGCAATTGGCAACACTCATTCTACATGCTGATTAGAGAGCTCAGGTGAGTTAAGCTACATACACATATGCAATTATTGTCATTGGAATGGATCTTTCACGATCCTTTTCAACGACTAAGGCCTGCACGATGCATAAATGAGTGTTGTACATACAGCACCGTTCTGCTCTATGGAGAGGGGAGGGGAAGAACGACAGAGCAGCACCCTGCTGCGCACTCTCCCCCTTCCCTTGCATTAGGATAGTTTGTCGTCCATGGTCCGTGGATCCCCCAGGACGGTCATTCGGACAATGGTCCACGGGCACTGTACACACGCCAGATTCTCATCTGATATCGGCCCTGAGCTTAAGTGTCCTCCTTTACATGAAGGGTCAGATTTTATACTTAGGTTGTGACAAACTTCCATACTATGGACCTGTTTTTTTAAAGCACACCAAGACTATCCTGTGAGAACCTTGGTGATCCAGCAAACCTGTAATGGATTTCCTAAAAATCATTTGCTATTTGTTGACAAATACTTTCAATCCTGGACCAGATCTATTACAATTTGCTGGACCACCCAGGTTCTCCTATGGTCATCTATCTTCTCCAATCTTGAAGAACCTTATTAAATCAAGCCCAATCTGTTTTGATGCATCTTAATTGTGTTTAGCCGGCTTAACCAAAAATTGAAGCTGGAGTTTAAAGAAATAATTTATATTGGTGATATAAATAGGAAAGAAAAAAAGTGACAATATTCTAAAAAGCTGCAGGACTGCTTATACAAGTCAGCCATATCGGTCTTGATTCATTTGTGGGTTTCATTAAACTGGTATTGAACGTATATTTAAGTTTGATGAGGTAAAGGTTTGCTCTGCGCAACAGAGATCCTGAGTCGGTCCTTGTATGAGGGCTATTGAGCGACAGGAGCTGAGGTCAGTGTAGCTTATGATGACTTTAGGCATACATAGTGAGCTGTAGCCACTGCAAAAAAAAAAAATTGAGATCAATAAAGTTGTCATTCCTTTAATGTCACATAATACAGTATGCATTAAGGTAAAAGTGATAAGGGTTTGAATTTTTCTGCACATCATTTCCTGGGACCAGGACAAATAGTGAGGGGAAGCTTAAATGTTAGTTATCACTAACACCAGATTAGAGAGGAAATCTCCCATCGACGACACCTGTTCAAGGTACAACTAAAAAAGATCAGATTTCTTTTGGCTTCCTTTTGTATTTCTGGATCAGGAAGAGATTTGGTCTATCCATAATAATGAAAGGCTTTATTTTATATAAATTATTCAGTTGAAGGTATACATTCCTTATACTTATATGATGAAGAATACATTAACCTAAACTAATATTCCCCCCCAAAAAAATGTACTGTTAATCTTGTACTTTGGGTATACATTTTGTTTCCATTTCCTCAAAGCAAATGCTCGTTAAACTAAATAAAGTAAAACCGTGTGTTCCTAAATCATTCTCTCATGTGTCAGAAATATTGCTGTTTTTTGTTCACTGTACACATAACTATGAACTGTGAACATACACCTAAAAAATAATTTTGTGGCTCTTCATGAGGCTGAATATTAATATTTACCTCCAACACATTGAGTTTGATTATCCCATCTCCATCCTTGTCAAAGGCATGAAATGCTCCTGTAAAACACAGAAAATGTAGCATGGTAAAAGATGCTGTTGGGCCTTGATAAGCAAAGGATGATAATGGATTTTACATTCTAGACATAAGAAAAAATTTCATGTATATTACAGATTTTAAAAGATTAACTGTTATCGAGTCACCTGCTATGGAATAAGGGACGTTAAAAACCTTCAGACCTGTTACACTGTGCCAAAACTAGAATCTAGAAGTGCATTGTATTTTATGCAATGGAAATGCAAAAAAATTGGCTTGCCAAGGTATTGGTTGTGGGGACAGTCACATTTGTCACATTATAGAACTATTTGATGGTTGGAGGCTCAGTCTGTGTTTTTGCAGGCATTGGATTTGATTTTTGCCAGTCAATGGCTCTCTAAAGTTTAAGGGCTCTTTCAGATGTGTGTTCTAAGACTGCAGGTTCATAGACAATTGCTGCTGTCCACCCAGGAGCAGCAAACCACATCACAGGTCAATGTGCTTGCATGTTGCCCTTACATTTGCGATGTGGTTCTTGCTCTAGATCAAGAGAAGCAGCCATGTGGCTAGATGCAAAAAAGTTGAGTCCAGAAACTGTGCCACAACTCCAGCTTAAATGCAACCACTGGCACAAAATGGTTCCACTGTGGCCAACTGAAATTAGCCTAACATTTCACTTAGGTTGCTCAACTGGTTGCTAACTATGAACCACTCGATGTGGGGAAATATAAATTTTAGGGTTGTAGAGAGTAGAAAGGAGGTTTCAGTCAGTCCAGAAGCTCCCTTATAAGCTCTCCTATAAACCATAAACCATAATTCCTAGTTAGTGAAAGGGCTCTTTCTCAAGTCAGAAGCAATTTGCAGGCTCCTGGCTAGCAGTGGGAGAATTTGTCTAAGAAAGGGGAGGCAGGGGTTGATAATTCCTGTTATTAATATGGAGGAAATATTGTAACACATGAAAAAGGAGCAGTCCAGAATAACCAATATTCTGCTTTAAATATCCTACCACAAACTTCATGGGAACTTCTATTACCAGGCAGTAAAATAAACTTACTAAACATTCCTTCCAGGCGCACAAAACAACAGATGAAACTATCAAAGTCAATGTTCATATGCTTGTTTGCATAACGCATTATGATGATGTCATACAGCTGGTTGTTTAGATGGAACCCTAGGAAAGAAGTTACATAACATAAAGTTACAAAAAGTTACATAATATTAGTCTTCTGTCTATCCAACAAGCATAGATAATAGGAAATTATACAGTTAGCCAGATTTTGCTAACCAGAGACAGATCCATATTCATTTGCATAGGTAAACCCAAGTACTTTACCTTCACACATGGACCCAGGTACCTTCTAATCCCAGAGGTAAACCCTGGTACTATCTATTCCTTACTGCAAACCCTTTTACTTTCCATTACCAGAGGTAGACCCTATTATTATCTGCTGTAGGCTTTTCTACATTCCATTTTTAAAGGAAGACAAAAGTACTTTACATTTCAACACATAAAGCCCAGGTAAGTTTCCTTTACTTGAGTGAACCCTGTATCTTCTTTTAGAGGGCTTTTAGCCTTTCAAAGGCTAACCAAACATATGTGAACATTTGTTCTATACATGTATGCCAGTCCTTGTACATGCCAACCTGTACCATTTTCCTGATCTTAACCATTCATGCCCTAGTCTCCCACCACTTCATGCTTTGGTCTCTTGAAGAAATCACCCAAAAATTAATTTCATGACTCTGTGTTGTTATTATTTTCTTGTTACATTTCCACCTCTGTCACCCTTTCCTGGAGATCTCCACATCATCCTCCAAAGGTCTTCTTTGTCTTCTGATCATCCACAGTAACCAGTTAAGCTTTATTAGTAAAGATTAAAATATCACCTGCTTCATTGACAGCGTTTCGCATCTCATAACTATTGATGGTTCCTGATTGATCTGCATCATATTTGATGAATATTTTCTACAAAAAAATCAAACAGTCCAAATATAATACTTAACATACTAAAAATATAATACATATATTATATATTATAATACTTAGATATAGTAAATTATAATACCTAAATAATAATATATAATACTTACAAAAATATATGCATTTTCACAACAATTCTGTGAACGTTACAATGGTGAATGATAGAGAATGGTTTTAATTACAACATCATCATACAGTGAGGGAAAGAAGTATTTGATCCCCTGCTGATTTTGTACGTTTGCCGTCTGACAATGAAATGACCAGTCCATAATTGTAATGGTAGGTTTATTGTAGCTGTAGGAGACAGAATAACAACAAGAGAACCCTAAATACCCAGTGCTCAAAAGTCAGAGCTTGATGTGCATTGTAATGAGTGAAATAAGAATTTGATCCCCTATCAAGGAACAGCTAGGCCACTCCAGGACCTTCATGTGCTTCTTCTTGTGCCACTTCTTTGTTGCCTCCGCCGTGTGTTTTGGGTCATTGTCATGCTGGAATACCCATCCACTACCCATTTTCAGGGAAGAAGATGCTCACCGAAAATTTGACGGTACATGGCCCCGTCTATTGTCCCTTTGATGCTGTGAAGGTGTCCTGTCCCCTTAGCAGAAAAACACCCCCAAGGCATAATGTGTCCACCTCCATGTTTGACAGTGGGGATAGTGTTCCTGGGGTCATAGGCAGCATTCTTACTCCTCCAAACACGGCGAGTTGAGTTGATGCCAAAGAGCTCAATTTTGGTCTCATCTGACCACAACACTTTGACCCAGTTCTCCTCTGGATCATTCAGATGTTCATTGGCAAACTGCAGATGGGCCTGTACATGTGCTGTCTTGAGCAGGGGGGCCTTGCGAGCTCTGCAAGATTTCAGGCCTTCACAGTGCGGTGTGTTACCAATTGTTTTCTTGGTGACTATGGTCCCAGCTGCCCTGAGATCAATACGAAGTTCCCCCTGTGTAGTTCTGGGCTGCTTCGTCACCGTTCTCATGATCATTGCAACTTCACAAGGGAAGATCTTGCATGGAGCCCCAGACAGAGGGAGATTGACAGTTATTTTGTGTTTCTTCCATTTGCGAATTATCGCGCCAGCTGTTGTCACCTTCTCATCATGCTGGTTAGCGATAGTCTTGTAGCCCAGTCAAGCCTTGTGTAGGTCTACAATCTTGTCCCTGACATCCTTGGACAATCAAATCAATCAAATACTTATTTCAGTCATTACAATGCACATCAGGCTCTGACTTTTGAGCACTGGGTTTTTGAGGATTCTTTTGTTGTTATTTGTTGATATTTGTTGATATTCATGGGACAACTGATAAAGTTGTTAATATTTTAACATGACATCAGAGTAATTGTATAATGATTTCAATATAAATATCCAATCATGATATCAGAATAACCGTGTTATAATTTCGAATACCCAGGTAAGTGGCAATGAATATTTTAATAACATAAAGGGCATATGTAGTGTGTTCTAGTATTGGAAAATAACAGAATTTATAGATAAGTCCTATAAGAAGTATAGCCGAGGGAGGGGATCTTGTGTAATACCAGTAAAGAAACCCTGAGGGGAATTGTGTACATTAAGTATACGGTACTACATAAAGTATGTCATAGGAGAATAATATGCAGGATAAAAAAAAAGACAAATAAGATAAAAATATATCCAAAAGGAGAAAAACATACCAGGTTGGTAAATAAAGGATGAAAAAATAGGCACTTATAGTGCATTAATATGAACCAGAAATATCTGGGACAAATATAATTTCAAAATTTGATGAAAGAATTAAGTAAGTGATCTAAATTACTACTAACTAAACAACATTGGTATCTACTTTCCCATTTATCATAAACAATTTAGGTGTGCTCCTTTTATTATGTTTTCGGCTTTTCTACTGTCTGGACCAACCTTAAATT
>NC_092869.1:25278653-25294054 GCF_032062135.1 Pyxicephalus adspersus | reverse complement strand
ACACACACACTTTTTTTCTTTGATTTATTGAATTGAAACATGGATTATAACTAGAAGAGATTTGTCTAGTACGGTGTTGTAGATTACCATCGCTGACCTCACTCAGAAAATAGTTGCTTGGTCTTTAGCTTCGATATTTTTCAGTCACTAACCACTAAAAAGCATACAGCAAGCAATGCTAAAAAGGTGTTCAAAACTTCCAATCTGAATAGTTGTTTCAGGCCAGTGAAAGTAGTGAATACAGAGAATTATTAGGAGAAACCAGGAACAGCAATAGCACCCTACAAGGTTTATCAGTACAGGTTTCTTGGGGAATGAGGAAGTACAATAATGATATACACACAGTGCAGTAATCCATAGCAATTGTTAGGGGTTACTAAACTTCACACAACTCTTCATCTAGGTATAGCAATGACAATGACAAATTAGTGTGGCTTTACCTGCCACTCCTTGATCTTTTTCCACAAGTGATGGAACTCCTGCAGATTTAAACGCCCACAACCATCTGTCTGTAAGAAAATAAGTTAAGGATTCATATTCCTGTTTTCTGTGTGTTAATGAGATGTCATTGTAGTTTATGGAAATAAAACAAAGGAACCCTCATCCTTGAAGTGGTAGAGGGATACTATTTACCTGCATATGGTGATCATGTGGGCAGTTTGATTCATACAAGGATTATTAAGAGCTCATATTTTCTGATCCATTTACTGTCAATGGGCACTAGAGGCTGCTACTTTCACTGGATTTATCACAATCTGCACAGACACTGACTGCAGTTTCTTTTATCAAAACAGGACCTCAATTTGCTACTATTAAACTAATATTAAAACTAAATATTAAACTAACTAATACTAATATTAAAATATTAAAGTACTACTTTATATTGAGTTCATTCACTCATATTCAAATTAACGGCTTCCTAATATCCATCTATTATGATCTGTGTTAGCCAAAAAGTGTTTTTTAACTTTATCCTGTTTTCTGGATTATTTTGACACACTCAATCATTGCTGATAGTCTCGTATCATTATAGAGCCATATACAGCTAATATGTTGCTGTGTTTGAAAAATATTGAGATTTGAAATATTTTTAGAGGACATTTTATTGTAATGATGATAATTTCATGTTTTTTTATTTATTTCTTTGCCAAAATATTTCACTGCATTTAGCTTTATATCACCATGCAATATCACCATCACATGCTCATAATATTATTATTACTTTTTTTGAAAAACTTGTATTTCTATAGTGCTAACATATTACGCAGCGTTTTACAAACTCCATAGTCATGTCCCTCCAAGGCGCTCACACTCTAATGTCCCTAACATAGTCATATATCATTGATACAGTCTAAGGGCAGTTTTTGGTGGTGAATCCAGAAATGACCCCAGTTTTTTGCTATCACATCCAGTTTTTACGATACAGAGTACCACCATTTTTGTCAAACATTTTAGATACAATGAAAAAATAATGAAATAACTTGAATGTACTGTTTAGTTAAATTACTTTGTTACTCTTACATTTTATTCTACAGTAAAACATTTGAAACTTAATCGGGTAAGCAGTTAAGGTAAAAATTTACACTTCTAGCTTTTCCTGGAGTGTTCAGTGTTAGGACAATCCCACTGGAAGCTCCAACAATAGTCAGCCATCATATGTACAACCCATCTACCCTGATACTGTCCTTCCATGACCTTCAAATCTTGGTGGAATCGTTCACCTTGCTCATCACTGACTACACCAAGGTTTTCCGGGAAGTTAGAAAGATGGCAATGCAGAAAATGCACCTTGATGCTCATATTGTAACCTAGCATTTTGTAGCTCTCCAAGAACTTCTGGACAATTTTTGCGTAATTATTTGATTGTGTGTTTCCAAGAAAGTCAACAATGGCTTTGAATGATAATCAAGCATTCTTTTTGACTTCTGACATTGTCCTTATGAAATGTTTATCTTTGATGAACTGCTGAATCTGTGGACCATCAAACACACCGGCCTTTTTTTTTTCAAATGACAGGCTAGGAAATGCCAAAATGAGGTACTTGAAACAGTCTCCTTCAGTTGGCAAAGCTTTAACAAACTGCATCAGACCCAGTTTCATGTGCAGTGGTGGGAATGTGATATTCTTTCTATCAACAAGTGGCTCATGTAGAATGTTTGGATCACCTGGTTTTAGGGCAGATCTTGGAGGCCAATTCATTTCCACCCAATGCCTCTCACGAGCTCTGCTGTCCCACATGCACAGATAACAGGAATACTTGGTGTATCGCGTTGCTGACCAAGAAGGAAGCATACCATTTTAAGGTCAACACAGATGACCCAATTGTGTTGGTGATATTGCAAAAACTTTTATGACTCTCTTTATGTCTGCATATTCTTCACAAGGAGAAACTGAATGGCCAATTAGGACTGACCTAAATAAATTGCCATTGTGAAGGTCGTCACACTTTAAGCTCCGCTTTTAGCTATCGATGAATAGTTGCAGTTATCGATTGGAATTCCCAATTCTTCCATTAAACCAGGTATGTTATGGCAATACACGAAGCCACTGTCAGTTCCAAAGTACTGCAGAAATGCAATTTCTCTGGTTCGAGAGTACGATACCTTTGTTCTTTTTTCAAGCAAGTTTTTCTCACACAGTCTTGATGCTAGGAGTTCTGAAGCCTTCAATAGTCCCAAATCACATGCCAAAGCACTCTACTCATGCTGATCAAATCCTTTATAAACAGAGTCTCTTCAATTCCAAACTCCTCATCATTGTTGTCACCTAGTTCATCACCATAATCATGTTCTTCAAGGGAGGGTAGTGTAACAATAAACTGGCACTGGGATTTCATCTGAATGAACCACTGGGTGTATAGCCGATGGTAGACTAGGATACTCCATGTTACATTTATTTTTCTTGTTATATCCTGAAGTTTTCACTATACAAAAGTAACAGTCACTGAAATGATCTCCTGGCTCTCGCCAAACCATAGGTATACCAAATGGCATCTTATGACGTGTTCCCTTTGTGCACATCCGTAAACCATTGACACACTGTATGCACACCTTATGAGGGGCCCAAGACTTATCTTTATCACCAAGTTTAACTTTGAAATATGCCAAAAAGGCTTGCTCTACAAATGTGCTGATGTGCGCCCCTTGACTAGGAATGGTGAAACTACCACTTATATAACAAAATGAATCGGGGTTGTTTAGGCACTTACGACGAGAAACAGCTGAGCAAGACATGATCTGAAAGAAAGGAAATACATGTGTAAGTAGAAAAATAAATTTTGCTTATTCACTGATCACAGTGTCTCGCGTGTAAATGAATAGCCCATACAAATCCACACTACAGTAATCGCAATAATATAAGCGGTAGAGAAAAAAACTGATGTGATAGAAGAAAACTAACTGCACTTTCAGAATCAGCATACCTTTACATTTACATTTAGTGTAAATAAGCTTAAAAATTGAGCTTTAACATATTGGCATTTTTCGTTTAGCTCATGGCTATTTACAGCTTTTTTTTTTATCATGCTGTAATATATTGCTCTAAAATTTGTAAACAATGATGTGCTTTTTTCCACCAAATAGAAACCATTGTCCATCATTTATGTTTTAATGGCTGTTTTTGTATTTTCCTAGCTAACATATGAAAGCATGAAGGTTTGTAAAGTGCTTTTCACCCATAGGACTCAAAACACAGAGTATTTTCCATTTGTGACTTATGGCCTTTCTGGTCACATAGCCCTGGAAACTGTTTATGCTGCATGCAACATTGAACCCACAACCATATGTTCCCCAACATAAATATGACATGATTTATTACAGCTCCCCAAGGCTGGAGAGGATACACTTTCATAAGTGAAGCTGGGTGATCCAGCAAACCTGGAATGGATTTCCTAAAAGTAATTTGCTATTTGTAAGCAAATGTTTTCAATCCTGGAATAGATTTATTATTGGTTTGGTGTATCACCCAGCTTCACAGATGAAAGTGTATGCTCTCCAGCCTTGGATAGCTTTATTAAATCAGGCCCATAGTCAGAGGACAATTAATTCTGGTAATAAAAAAAAGATGTGACAATATTAACATAACTTTACAAAAGTTTACCTATTCTTGATCACCTATGCAAAAATCCAGTCCTGTCTCTTTTGCATGACATCTTCTGGGCCATTAAGAAAAGCACTTTACAATGGGCGGCCAATAAGAAATGTCCACATTAGGCAAGACGTGGTATGGACACCTGAGGAAGGTAATTAATTAATTGGATGTGCCCAGTGATCAGCTTTAAATGCAGGCAAAAAGGATACATCCATAAGAGCAATCATACTGCGGCAGGACTCCAGGGTAAAACCATCAGTCTTGAGGGATTTATCTGCAGAAAAAAATACTTTGCAGGTATAGAGAATGTAAAAAGAAAACTTGAAATAAAACTAAATGTTTTAATACTGATAATTGTGTGTCATTGCCATAATGTAGAAGAAATAAGACACTCACATGTCAACGGAACAGACAGTAAAAGCATAGGTTGAAAAAACACTTGGAAAATGGGACAGGGCCATTGCTAACTTGTTTCTAATGTTTTTCTCCATGTCATAAACTATATTAAGGGTATTTGGATACAGGTGTTACAAACCATGCTGTAAATAAAAAGGGAGATTCACTTAGAACTGTTATTTTCTTTCTTATTGATCATTGATGTTGATAGAGCAGGATGAACACCGTTTGGTTTTGTCATGGCAATTCTAGTAGAAATATCTTGCTACAGGATTCTCAATGTATAACATTTTTGCAAGTTAGGCATGGCTCTGATTTTATTTTTATTTTTTTATTTATGGAGATTATTTTTTTTGCTCTGTCTAGTATGCATATTCTACAAATCTTCCAATGAGGTTAGTAGATTGAATGTATACATACGTCTATTTACAACTCGGTTCAGAACACTCTGAAGTTCATCAGCACTGATTTCCATGTCCTAAAAAAAACAGGAAAAGAAAAAAATCAGTTAAAGCCAAGTGAATAATATACAACAAAATGTTGAATTGATCGAAACATTGTTTGAAACATTATCAGACAAGGCATTTATTTTTCTTCTTGATTGGTTACGATCATATTAAAATCTAAACCATGTTTTCTATTACAATTATTAACTGTAATTGATATATTGGTAAAATGAATATATCAAAAGTGTGACCACTTCTGCTCCTTAGCATGCCATGAATGTTAATGGTGTGAGCAGGTACATACAGAATATGGGTTCTGCTGATCCTAAAACACACTATATACAAAAAGTGGTTCATCATATTACCATTGTACTACTTGGCCTTCAGCTTTAGACACTGCAAAAAAATTGTTACTCAATGTACAGTGCTGTGTAAATTTTTGGTGCTATACAAATTCTGTTTTGTAATACTAGGGTACTTCGGGCCCAGTACTTTGGAGACAGCTTTTGCATTATAAACTATTGCATGTAGACCCATGTTTATTTTAAAAGTAAGCTGCTTCTTGACAAAGTAACAGAGGGACCACATAGCAGACTCATAAAACACAGTAGCTGTTCTTCATTTACCTGCTGCCCCAAACCTAGAAAGTCATGGTATAGTCTAGTATTTATGGGTACGTGGTTCTCCCACCTTCGGCCATTCATTGCTGGTCTTTACATGCAATCGCTAAGCCTTGGAGCTGTGATATGATTTGCATAGGAATTTCAGGGGTCTTGGATGGTGGTTTAGGTTGGCCAAGAAGTGTTTGGAAGGTACCAAGCAAGCCTATGCCACCTAATCTACAGCAGGCAATATGTAGATGTTTACTGTAAATATCCCAAACTGTATATCACAATAGCTTGACACAAAAGCTTTACCTTATTCAAGTTCATTGTAATTTTATTAGCACAGTTAACACTTTGGAATGACCAGAGAAACCACACCAAGTTCATTTGAATTAAAAAAGTGGCTAGAATAAGTTGCCTAACCATGAATGGCTTAACCAAAAAATGGATTCATTAAAATGATCACAGACACTGCAGTAAATATATTTACTATAATGGTGTTCAAGCTAGTTTAGATTTATTAGACATGAACATTGAGCAATTTTGTCAGTTTATTTAAATGTTTCAAGTAGAGCTTATTGCTAAGTAATTGGCTGTCTTGCTGCCTACAAAGCTGAACCTCACTGTTAGAAGCTTGCTCTTCCACATCCAGCATACTTCTGAATGTGTAAGGTGTCTGTAAGGATCCACCTGCCAGCCCCCTACACAACAGAACACCTCTAGCTAGGACACAGTATTCAAGACTCAACTGAGAAAACTACAATGTACAGTGGCCGAGCAGCCATCCGACACACCCAACTGGATGGAAGACCTTTACGCAGGTTTTTTCTACAACCCATCAAAGTTTTTGCTGCACGGGCAGCAGGATGGGTGAATATCACCTTAAAGGGTAAGTTCAACAAAAACTAATACTTCTGTATTTGGGTGATGCTGAAGTTTATTTTGCTGGAGATTTTAGTGAGATTTCATTTATTAAAGTTTGTAAGTCTATCACGGCCTTTATGAAAGATTTGTGCTCACCTGTTCATCTATAATGATGATTTATTAATGATTTATTAAGATGGCTGTACATTATGCTATTAAAACTAGATTACTCACAACTATGTGTGAGAATGTACCTAAAGAAGAATCCATCAGATTGTAAGTATAAAACCAGCTTTAGAAGAAAGTGAAATGTGCCAGCTTGGATTTTTCTCTTCAATTTTTCATTTTTACTGCTTGTGCTGTAGGTCAGAGCAGAAGTACAATGTATGAAGAGTCACATTAAAGAACCTTTAAACTTTCACCTAGACAAACTGACTCACACTCTAATCACTACATTGACCCATCACAACAATCTTGCCCAGCAATGGCCCAATATGAGAAATATAGAAGGCACAATGACCTTTTCTTTTTTCTCTTTTTGATCGGCTGTCTTTTTTTTCTTCTCTTCGTCAGACACTTCATCCACACTCAACTCCTTATTGCTGTTTGCTCTGTCCGATACAAAGATGATTGGCTGGAACGGGGAGGAGGAGAGGGGTGAGAGGGAAAGAAAGGGCTGATTATAAACTAGAAGAGTTTAATGTGCCTAGTTCTTACAATGGGCATGCAAGAATCAGTGGTGCATCAAAACAGAACACTGTTCCAAATTATGTAACAACTGCCCCAGCCATTGCTAAAATGTATGGGTTCCCTCATAAATTAGTTCTTTTATTAGTGTGATTGCCTTATTACAGTAACTTAGAAATGGTTATTAAAAAAAAAATAACCATGCTTTGTTTCGAGCACTTGAATATATATTCATATCACATGTATACATAATATTGATGATAATTACATGTGCATCATAGAAATGTACTGCTTAGAGCATGGCTGTCCAACTCCGGTTCTCCGGGGCTGGGATTTGGACTGACAGAGTAATAAATGTTTTAGCATTTTAGTAAAGTAAATTTAGAATGATGCAAAGAGTAACACAATTTTTTATATGAAAATCCTGGCCTGTTTTTGACCCTCTCATAGACTGGAGTTGGACAGCCCTGGTTAGGATTTATGTGATTTTGTTTAGTGAAGCAAACCAAACCAAATCCTATTTACCTGGCTGCAGGTGTTACTGTTTCTATTGATATCAATATGTAAATGTAAATTGTTGTCTAATAATCTTGGCAGATATCAATAGCCACAGTCACACCTGCAGAAAATAATGTCTACAGAATTGGTAATTATATTATTATGAAGAACATTATACCAAATAATTGTAATCTAAACTGTGTAGTTAGTAATATTTTTTATCACTGTAAGTTACTATTGAATATTATTGTAGGAAGCCTCAGGGACTATTTAGAAGGTATCTGGGCTAATTTATAGCTCAACTGACTAATTCTGTCTCTTTATTAGCATAATTTGTCAATGATTTTTGCTGGAAATTTATTTCAAATACCCTTTCCTTTAACTAAAATGATACTGTTTCTTGCCATGAAACTCATTCTCTAAGATGGTAGAATTTGTCCCCCAGGTGTGCATACTGAGACTTGTACTGCAGAAGAAGAAAAGGGGCATGACTGAGCTATACTGATTACTGAGAACACCAGGTCTAACCTTGATTAGGCTGCATGGTCTCATTAGGATTAATGATACAGGAAGATGAACTTATTACAATTTTTATCTGACTATTTCTTCAGTTGCTTCAATAGAAAGATGATATCTAATTTAAACTGAAATCTTTGTGAATTCAATAAGGGTTTTTTTTCTTTCTGCAGCCACATGTGTCCAAACAGACTTACACTTAACAGACTTAGGGTCCGTTACACTGATTCAGTGGAACTATAAAAAAGGCTGATATTAAAATGATATATAAATAAACTCTAAAGCTTCTCAAACCTATGCCAAAAGCATGTTGTATTGGCCTAGAGAAGTCCAACAACACAGGGCCCTATTCTGTTTATTTTGGTAAATAATTAATTGGTTATAATTAATAACTAATAAAGATTTGATCATCTAGATTTTTTTAGATGAATCTCAGTAATGATAATGTATCTTAGATAGAACTGCTAAGGGTACGCTGAAGTGCTGTAAACCAGGGCACTAAAATATTAGATTTATGTGATGACCAAAACTTCCTGTTCATAAGCTGAATGGTACTAAGACTCATTTAAAATGAATTTGAACTGATGTGAACTGGAAAACTGAATCTTGTCTATTTCAGTTTTATCCAAATAATGGGCCAATGACTAAGTAATAAATTATTAAAGAACATTCTAATTATTGGAGGCAGTTGGAACAGCATGATAACAAGAGGATCATTGCATCTGTGTCAGTTGTAGGCATTATTTGAGTTCCTTTACAGTCGCACTTATAAAACTGATGTTATCATTGTATCCTACAATAATGTCAATCCTAAAAAATAATTGCTTTACTCCTAATTTTCTTTTAGTTTTCTTGAATGTTTTCAGTGGATGGAGCCATACAAATAACTTCTTTTTGTCCCTTGGCAATCAGCACTTCCAGAATGACTACTTTACTGTACATGTACAGCCTAATATAAAGCTTTTTTTCCAAACTGCTTGCAGGCATTTTGAGTATGTCATTCTACATCAGTAAAGTGAAAGGATTTGGCTTAGAATCCCCAAATCCTACTCCACAAAAACTATGTTTCTCAATCACTGAAATAGCTCTGTGCAATTGACATTCAATGCTTTCATAGCCATTTTTGAAGCCTGGTTGGCTCAGGGGCAAAAAGGAATGATTTGCGTGGATTATCCACTATCCTTAAATAAATCGGAGAAATCAGACGTGCTGGTACCTTCTGTTTTAAGAAGGCTGTTTTGTGCTTCATCTACATTTAAAAATCATTGAAAGGAGTACGTTTTTAACACACTAAATCTGATTTTTTTTCTTTTGACCTCCCCAGCAGGAAAATGATAGCTTCAATGAGTATGCAATAAAATTATAACTCTTTAATGGTCTTTTTGCCAATGGTATTACAAGATTACAGACAACAATTTAGATGCATGCAAAGGATGCATACTGTTCATACAAATAAAACACATCACTCAAAAGAATCATTTTAGGCCAAATAAAGTCATGCATAAATCTAAATATGTTCATTATGTTACCATTGCTGGGCAAGATGTCATGCAAAAAAAATGCTCACCACAGAAACAAATATTTATTTAATTTGTATTTCACATGCTGTACCAAAGGCTTAGTCATTATCAATACCATCACCCCAGAACATTCCATACACAAAGATCATACATCAATATATAGCTTAAAAGATTTAAAAGCTCAAATACTACAATCACACTTTAAATGATCTGTGACTATACTATGCTTAAAGATTAAGGGCAGGTTCAATCCCACTCACCCCCATTCCCCTCTCTAAATGTGGGCACAAGATAGAAAATATTTATGTGAGTATCTTAACATGTATCAATATGCAGTAATAATGCAACTTTACTTTGCTAGCTTAAAGCGTACCTAAACTCAGAGTTTTTTACTTTACATAAAAGGGTAGACAACCCTTTTAGTCAAAGTCAAAATTGTGTTTGGTATTGTTCTTGTTAGGCGTAACACTCTTTATTTTTTAAAAAAAGGGTGTAGCATCGCCACCTTAAATCTTGATCGGCTTGGTGCCTACAGGTGATGTAGGAAGAACGCAGAAGAAGAGAAAAGAAAATGTCGTGCCTGGCACTCCCTCGGCGCCAGGTCGAAGACAGATACTGGGACGATGCAGGACCTGATGGAAGAAATCTCCTGACGGATAGACTGATCTGCGGAATTGAAGGTAAGTGTGATTTTTTTGTTTTGGATTTTCTTCTGCTCTAACTAATGCAAGCTTGCTCTATTAAAAGCTGATTTGCGCCCAATATCACTAATAAATATAGACGCCAAACTGCTTTCCAAAACATTAGCAGATACACTGTCAAACTATTTACCGCAAACAATATCCCCTATGCAAGTAGGGTTTGTCAAGAGCAACAAATATCCAAAGAGTGCATACAGTCATAAAATATGCCAAATGTGTCATCCCACCATGGCCAAGACCAAAGAGCTGTTCAAGGATGTCAGGGACAAGATTGTAGACCTACACAAGGCTGGACTGGGCTACAAGAGTATCATCAACCAGATAAGAAGAAACACAACCAATAGAACCAATAGAAGAAACACAAAATAACTGTCAATCTCCCTCGGTCTGGGGCTCCATGCAAGATCCCCCCCGCGTGCAATGATCATGAGACCAGTGATGATCTCGCTGTGTTTGGAGGAGGAGGAATGCTGCCTATGACCCCAAGAACACCATCCCCACCGCCAAACATGGAGGTGGACACATTACGCTTTGGGGGTATTTTTCTGCTAAGGGGACAGGACACATTCACCGCATCGAAGGGACAATGGAAAGAGTCATGTCACATGGGTGAGGACCTCACCAAGACCTCACTGCCAAGGCAACAAAGGAGTGGCTCAAGAAGAAGCACATAAAGATCCTGGAGTGGCCTAGCCTGTCTCCAGACCTTAATCCAATAGAAAATCTGTGGAGGGAGCTGAAGCTTTGAGTTGCCAAACATCAGCCTCGAAACCTTACTGACTTAAAGAGAATCTGCAAAGAGGAGTGGGACATGGGCGCAAAGAGGAGTGGGACAGTGGATGTGTGCAAACCTGGTGGCCAACTACAAGAAACGTCTGACTTCTGTGATTGCCAACAAGGAGTTTGCCATCAAGTACTAAGTCATCTTTTGCGAAGGGATCAAATACTTATTTCACTCATTACAATGAACATCAAGCTCTGACTTTTGAGCCCTGGGTTTTTGAGGGTCATTTTTTGTCAAAAATCACAAAATCAGCAGGGGAACAAATACTTATTTTCCTCACTGTACGAGGACCATACTATAACTTACTAGCAGCTATGTTCTCGAACTCTCAGGCAGAAGAAATACTCCAGGCTTCTTCTCACAAACTATATCATTAGGACGAGGAATGAGGCAAGGCTGCCCTCTATCACTGCTTCTGTTCAACTTAGCCATTGAACCCCTGTTATGATACATAAAGAGGACAGCCTCCCTCCATGAGATAAAAATGCACAGTACAGAAATCAGAGCTGCACTATTTGCGGACGATGTTGTACTGTTTACTTCGGACACAACAAAAGACATTCCTACTATTCAGCACATGGTAACATTATTTGGGGGAGTAGCAGAATTGAAAATACATTTTTCAAAAAGCGAGATTCTCCTTTTGACCAATGTAAGGGACAGGCAGTGGGTAAATACCCCTCCTTTAACAGTTGTCAGGGCTTATCTGAGCATACGTATTGGCAAATCGTCAACGTTCCTATACAAACTGAATTTTTTACCTCTGTTCCAAAAAATAAATAGAGAACTAAAACTATGGGAGAAGTTACCAGTGTCAATGATGGGGCAATGTCACTTCATTAAAATGGTCTCTTTCCCCCACGTTGTATCCACTACAAACCATGCCAATCTTATTGAAATATGCTGATATACAAGCTTTAAATAAATCCTGTACACAATTTTTATAGTTGGGGAAGAGGCCTAGGATATCGTTAACTAAACTTTATCTACCAGTGTTGGAAGGGGGAGTAAACTTTCCCAATATCTGACTCTATAACTTAGCCTGCAATCTCTGCCATAAATTGGATAAAAGAGAATTTGTATTTTTCTAATACGCAATTAGAGCAAGCCCTTGTACACCCTTGGCATTTAACTGCACTACTACATAATAAAATATCGCAACTACCTCATGACCTAAAACATAGCATACTTGTAAGAGGCACAATACTTACCTTGAGAGAACTACCATAAATTGGAGCTACCATGTTCTCTGTCTAAATACTTACTGATTCAAGGAAACCCACAATTCCATCAAGGACTGGAACATGAGTGCTATCAAGTTTGGGTGAAAAAGAGTAGCAGACCACGACAGATTCGATAATCTATTATCTCAAACACCGCCATCTATATCACCTATATATCCCAGATTACAAATGTTATGAAAACACTCTCTGGAAAGTCAGCCAAGGGTTGGCAAAAAGATTTTAATATTCCGGACCTTCATGATAAAATTGTACAGGTACATCTTGCAGTCCGGAAAACCACTCCCAGTGAAATATGTGGGGAGACACAATTTAGGATCATCCATAAAGCCTATAAGGTATTCCGCCCGACCAGCGATATTTAGTCTACTACCTTGACCAGGCAATGGATGTCTTAGATGTGATTGTGAAAAAATCACGCTTAAACGTAGTCTATGGGAATGTATCCATGTTCAACAATTGTGGACTGAGGTTCTTTTATCTTTTAGAAAAGTGACAAAGACACAGCTACAACTAGAACCATTATTATGTGTGTTCGGGAACTGGGATATGCAGGTTGGCAACCTTAAGAAAGGGGACAAAAAACTGGATATCCTTGTTGTAAAACTGGACCTTGTTGTAACAACATTTTTTGACAAATGGTATGCTTATATGGACTATACCCTTAAACCAGCGAAATTAAGCCAAGTTTTACACCGTTACTGCTATTTCTCATGGCATTAATTTCCCATTAAGTCCTTTGAAATAGGAACTTTTTCTGTGGTTTTTAAGTTATTTTTATTACTACAATGGTTGGGCACAATATCAACAGATCACAACAGTGAGAATATTCATGGATGATTATTACGAATATTGTAGGATGATTGTGCATCTACTGTTTTGGATTGTATAACAAGAAATATGAGCCTATATTTGTACTGGTTTTTGTATGTATTTTGTACTGTTCAAATGTTTTATTACTGCTCTTGTAATTGTCTTTCTCTGGTTATAAATAAAGTTATAAAAAAAAAGCTACTTTGTTCACCCACCAGCTTCAGTATTTATTAATTGTTTACTAATTTATTACGGAAAACTGATGTTGCAAATCAGTCTTCCAATTAAGGTTTTAAAAACTGTAATCCATTTACATTTTTGTAGTGAACTTTTTCTTTATAATTAATTATTGTGGCTGGTTAAAGAAACGAAAAGAAAGAAAAAAGCATGGAATAACAGAGCCATTTCTATTTCACCCGGCTGCTCACGGGTCGCTAATCTTCCTACCATTTGTTTTTCTTGCTGTGTGAATAAATTGCTCATGATTGTAAGGCCTATAAGCTTTGCACAATGAAAGCAGGGGCTGCTGTGCTGTGGTCAGCAGATATTTTAATCAGAGTCACTCGACTAAAAAGAATGTCTTAACTATAAGTCCTGAAACGCTAAGCCATAGGTCCCCTGACAGTAAACACCATATACAAATATTACACCAGAGGGGAAGTCAGATACAGGCCTAAAACATAAGCATAAAAATGCTCCTTTATGGATTGCAACATATTCAAATCAACAGAAGAAAATAAACAAATTTCTACCAGTCCTTAAAAATAATCAAGATTCAAGAAGAGTACAAAATGATCATAGACCTCCCACTTGTCCTGCCTCATTTATGTAAGTGTCCACATGTTTGATTAGTTACATTTGTCCTTTTTTGTTGACTTAAAGAAAATACCTTCACTTATAGAGGATGCCCTATTGACCTCATAAAAATATCAATTGCATCTCTATTATGCTGATCCTTTGGATTCAATGCTTTTAAACTCTCTAATCATGAACAAGCAACCAGATCAAGTGAGTTCAGAACTCTTTGTTCCAGTTCAGAAAGGCTATGCTCAGACTGAAATTGGGGTTGTGATGTAGTTACCATTTCTTAAACCATTAAACTGTTACCTCAGGGAAGGGGGCTCTTGCCTTCCCGGTAACATAATAAATCTGCTTCTGAATTAGAACACATCCTTATATCTGTTGGTCTTTCTTGAGACCTCCAAACCTATACCTGCAATCATTCAAGTATTGTCTACCTGCGGCACTATAATACAAAATGAATAGGAGCAGCAATAAGGCAGTTCAGTATGGATCACTGTTACTGTTAAATCTGTAAATTCTGGTTCTTTAGAAACCAAGCAGCTGGCAAGTAGCCACGTTTGACTCAAACAAGCCAATTTAGTGTGATCACCAGGATTCTAATTTCCTTATGAAGAAGATCAGCAATGGTGGACATCCACTGTTTAATTTGTGTATTCAATAAAGAATATACTCCTAATATAAGCATGTTCCTAACCATATCTCTGGTTAGAGATTATGCTTTGTGCTAGGATTGCATTGATAAACTGTTGAACTGGGAAACACACAGCTTCTTAAAACAGAAGGTATCTCCATCTTTCTCCAAATACACCACATTCAAAAAATATGGAGTGGATTCCTCAATTGAGGACAGTGGGCGGGACAAACAAATCCTTCCTTTTTACCCTACATCATCATTTGCACTCATAAGTATACCATGCAATTTCCTAGAGATCAATGAGATGATATGAGATGATGTAATCCTACTGCTGCCATCCCCAGCTGGGGCTCTACTGTACATGGGATTACAAGATACCGATAGCAAAACAAATTCAGGTACTAACACCAGTTGCATTTAAATATACATCTACTGTTCTTCCATTTAACAAATCACACTTTTATTTTCAGAATTACATTTGTTGCCATACATTTAAATAAAGTAAATTAAGGAAAAAATGAATATTTTGCATCTAAAAATCACATACATTTTGTATCATGCATCAAACTTAAAAATGTTAAATGCAGACCAAGAGTCAACATGGAAGCAATTATACAAGCATTAGTAAGAATAACAACAAACACCACATAACAAGATAATAAAAGTAAAAACATGGTCCTTGTTTTTTTAATCAACACACTGCCCCTGATTCATCAAGCAGAATCGGATTATCGGTCGCGCATTCGTATTCGCGATCTGGAATCGTACGCGATCGCGCTATTCAGCAACTGAAAAAGATCGCG
>NC_092869.1:25263992-25275449 GCF_032062135.1 Pyxicephalus adspersus | reverse complement strand
CTGGTAGTGAGGCGAGTGTACGCGCATACTCGAGTCCGGACCGCGGTAATCCGCGATCGATGGCCGCGCGTACTTTCGCGCTTCCAGCGAGCGCAGATTTTATTGATGAATCAGGGGCACTGAGTAGAATATTTAGTACAGTACAGGCAATACATCACTGGCTATGATGATCGATTCCCAAAAAAAACACCGCTGTGTTCACATGCAATGTACAAATCACACAGCTCATGCTATGACCCACCTTGGCTTTTTTTTTCTTTTTCTGCGCACATGAAACAAATTAAACTAAAGTGAGAATAGTGATATACAGTATATATCTATAAACTCATGTTTATTGATATATTTGTGTACCCATAAACAAAAGGTTAGAGATGGTACTTCGTCTACTAATGTCATTTGACATCATTATATATATATAGTCAGGGGTGAAGCTATGGAGCGCAGGGAGATGGGTGAAAGGCTTGCATAACTGGGGGGACAGGGAGCAGACATGGAAAAGGTTCATTTTGGCTTTAGGGTTAGGAAGAGGACAAGTTAGGGGCAGTGGTAATAAGACGGAAGTTAGAGATGGAGTTAAAGTTATATAAGGTGGGAACAAAAGGGGAGTGGGCAATTATTGTTTGGACAGGAGTAGAGGAAAGCACCCTCCTGCCCCAAGTCTGTGAGGTTTTTTTTTCAGTAGTAGGTTGGTGTTCGCAGTGAGGACCTCAAGAAAAGTATGTCTATGGTGGTGGTATTCCATGGGGGAGGGAGAGCCACCTTGATGTGGAGTCTCCTGAACGGTTGGTGAGAAGTGTTACAGTGGTGTTGGTTGGGCTGCAAGAAGTTGTGATATCGTTCCCAAGGTTGGTGATGAGGCAGCTGGAAACTATTATCATGGTGGTGCAGATCCCAAGGGGTAGTGGGGGGGGGGGCCTTTAAGGATTGGCAACCAAAACGAGTTAAATGGTTTGCGATTCTGGTCGTTTTGGGGAGTGTCCTTCTAATGTTATATTAATGTTGCTAATGTTTATTGCTGTTATTTGTAGTTATTTCGAAATTTGTAATAGAAGGCCATGCCATTATGCAAAAATTGGTGTTGTGTAATTATTAGGTTCATAGTAGGGGGTATTTGTTGGGAGAGGTGTTCTGGTCTGCAGGATTGTAGTGTGAGGATCTACAAAAATATTTCTATCCATGCTATCTGTATTTATCTATTTATAGTGAAGTTTAAAAAGCGGTCATGTAAAAAGGTGCTCCAAAAAGGAAATTTTACCCTTATCCCCTGTACTGGGGACAGCTTTACCAATTTGTATTTCCCATCTCTAATTACCAGGACAAACAGAAAGAGTTCTCTACACTGGAGACACAGACACCAATAAAAACCTGACCAATTTATTTAAAAGCAAACTACATTTTTTCATGGAACACATTTTATGAGCCACAATTCCTACAAATTGTTTTATACCTAGAAAAGCAAGGTTACATAAAATTGGGTTTCATTGCCACATTCTATAATCACACAGAAGCAAAAGCTGTACTATGACAAACATTTCTTCAGAAGGACATAATCTAATGATAATCTGATCAGCACAACGGAAAAAGAAGAAGGGAGAATACTTACACTTGGTCTGTCTGCTTCAATTATGTTTTCAACTTCTCTGGAAAAAATACAAAATAAAGTAATATAAGATTCAAATATTATTTGTCCACCATGTAGCTGTGCTTTTTATTACTGCAGGACATTATATTTTAGAAATGTTTTATAAAATCATTTGATTGAGACCTTCATATAATAACATTTTATGTCTGCCCAGACCTCTGAAATAAACCAGAAAGCTTACAGTACATGGCAGACTGAAGTATGACAAGTGAAATCCAGTGGTGCTAATACCTAAACAGTGTGGGCCCCTATACAGAACTGACTACTGACTGCATAAGCACTCAAAATAGAAGTTATATTGTGCCTTGAAGTTATTTAAAATAACATTTCAATAGGCTTACTCTGAAACATTTCTTTTTTCTGAAAAGACTCTAAGAATAAATTCTCCTTCCTGGTGTGGCTCATATGTGGAGGGGATGATGACGTATTCACTGGGAGGTAGCCGGAAACGCTGTGAGACTTCTCTCATGTTGATATAAGACTTACATCGGTCTTTGGATGCATTGTACAAGAAGAAGTCTTTCTGTAGATGTTGCTTATTCCCATGCATCTGAGAACAGCAGAAAAGACAGCAACAGACATTAAAAGGCAATTAGCTATTGGCCGGTAAAAGCCTGGAAGAGAATCTTCCCTCGTTACTTATGTTACAAGCACAGTCAACATATATGACATGCTAAAACTCACACAGCAGGGTCAGAGAGTTATCATTGGGAAATTATGACTGGTCAGTAAGCAAAGACAACATTTATAAAAACAAAATGAAAAACAACAATTGCAGATTTGCAAGTCAGCTGGGAAGATACATGGTGAGCTCCTTTGGAGCTTTCTTCCCAGTAACATTCTGATACAGTAACAGGGTTAAGCCTACATAGACCGTAATGTGAGCTATTGAAACGCTAGTATGAAAACTATGATGAAAATTTCTATACAATTCTATACCAATTGAAATACAAAGGCTTATACTGCTGTTGCCTATCTCAGAACAGGCATCTCCTTCTAATGTGAGCAACTGACACAACACTGATATCACTGAAGGTAATAATAAAAAGTGGCTTTGTACTTTCAACAAAAAGTAGACCATTACTCAAAGTAACTGATCAAATATCTAACTTTAATTGTGAGGTGCAGGGCATTGATTTCAATAAACAACAAACCCTGTTGTTTCTTTTCATAATAAATTGGCCATATTTGTCTCCTTAAGTATCAGAATTTTTGGAACTGTCTAATATGACTACCAATGTTCTTGTTCACCTTCACCTTAGAGCCAAACTAATTTTATTCCCAACATTAATATGATCAGCACTCAACTTAGAAGTCAATCAAAAATGGAATGTTGCTTATTGAAGTATTCTTTACTTTGACACCCTATGCTTACCATTGAACGTCACTTGTAGAATATGTGATGTAAGCAACCAAATATTTTGGGTACAACTTTGTATAGGAAAACAGGCATACTAAATTGGTGAATGAGCTAAAGTGGTATTAAGCACATTTCATGCTTTGTTGTGAAAGTGTTAGTTGATGTGCTAAGCGGGATTCTGAAAGAACATACATAGACAATTTTGAATAACACATAACATTAATTCTTGCACCAATCCCTACAATTTAAACACTTCAAATTAGCTCAAATGGACTGGTTTCTAATGGGTTACAAAAGCCAATACAAAGCCATCATAAGCCACTTTTTCTTTACTTATCCTTTCACCATCATACCTCTTTTGGGACCTTAAAAGAAGAAAAGGAAGAAAATTTCAGAAAAGGTGAAAAAAGCATACAATTAAAAGCAGCAAATAGTTAAAGTTGGTCAAAATGTGGTGTTAATGCAAATATGTTTAATATCCAATCACTGTGAAAATGTTCTACTGAGGATTGTGGTGAGCATACACATGCCTGTGAAAGAACTGTAAAAGGCGAAACTGAGGTGTCTTGGTTAAATTGTTCCTAAATAAATGTATCTGATTCTCATTTCAGGGCCCAAAAGCATTTTTTACTTAAAGTACATTAAAACCCAATACCAAGAATGTAATATAACTCAGCTTCTCACAGTGAAAGTCTGCTAATAACTTCCTGTGGTGCAGATGATCAGAAGAATGTAAGCACAAGTAATTCTACCACTAGAATTGAAATTACATTCCTATAGTCAATGTATTCTCTAAACAGAAAATGTTACATTTAACTTGAAAACTCCTTTAAAGCTCCTATAAAAAAGTGATCCTGAATGGCATATTGCCAGAAAATGGCACCTAAAGATATGCTATTATCGATTTGCAACCTAGAAGAACTTAATGCAATTTTTGAGTGAAAATCAGTAATTGTCCAGCTTTCGGCTAGAAATCGGTGCTGGTGATCCCATCAAACATAGACAATCTGATTGTTTTACAATAGCAAGAAAAAATTCCATAGCCAATTCAAGGTTATGATTACACCCCTTACTTACCTCATAAATAGCAAAACCAATTGTAAACAGATTTGCTCCCATTTTTCTGTCTTTTCTGCGATTTTTCTGCATTAAGGCAACAAGGAAACTGCAGACAACTTCATTGTCTTCAGGATCATCATCTTCCTCCAGGAGCTTTAGACGGTACTGAGGGTTGGTCCAGTAGGTGTCTAAATGCAGAGTTAATTTATAATAAAGTAAAACTTATATTCCCATAGTAGAAAACTCAATTTTGAATCTAGTACTAGGTGACTTATGACACCCCCTCTATATTGAGCTAAAATATTGGTCAGCATTAGACAAGCAATGACCATTGTCTCCTTTCTTGGGAAATTTTAATATTGAATATTACATTTAATAATACTTTTTTCCAAGCCTCTGTTTTACTGTATATTTCTGTATATTTCGAATTAAAGCCATCATACATTTTTACAAACTGTTACATATCATATACGTGACATAACAGAACCTGGATCCCCAATGCTATCATCCCCAATCCCACTACATGTTTTATTGTTTCCCCATTAAAAAAAATGTACTATGCCTGAAAACCACACAAGCCTCTACTTTATTGCCCACAGGGCTGGATTCACGCTTTACACCTAACCTTACACCTACACCTAACAAAAATCCTTATTAAACTTTGTAAAGAGTATAGTTATAACAACTGTTATTTTTTTTTTTCCACCTTTGTCATCCTGGAAATATTTCATTACTTCTTGTCAGGACAGAAAGTGATTGAGAATCATTCCAAATTGCATACAAATATGAAAATACACATTTTAGTTGAATATAGACGGGTTACCACTTCTAACCATGTTTTTATTGCTATCAGAACCTTCCAGTCTAATGACAGCAGTTGTCCCCATTTCTTGTATTGGTGTCACAGGGGCACACATTTTCCATACTGGTTCATAAACACAGAAATTCCCACTCTTCTAAATCAGGGAAAATTCTCCCTGTTTTAGAAGAGTACATTCTTTTTGCCTTTTATTAGAGAATTTGTAGAATGCATGGCAAGTGGACAGTTGAGCTCTTTCTATGAGGTTTTCACAGGAAGCTTCAGCCTCATCTGCCATCTCCAGCTGGATTAAGGATTATTGAGTAGAAGACTGAAAGGGGGATTTGTAAGGGAAGCTTCAATTTATGTGTGAAGTGGGTCCCTACCAAATCTCTCTTTTACTACAGTGCATAACAATGCGTCATGCAATTCATTGACTATAGATACACACTAACTATGATGAAATAAGGACCAATAAATAAGATATTTTGAATAAGGCAAAGAGAATACCCCGAAGGTGTAGAAGGCTTCACACTTCATGTGATACCTTAGGAGTTACAGCTAATTTATTTAGGTTGGAAAAATACCTTCTAATCAGTGGACTTGTGAGAAGGGAACCATGGGCAATATACAAACCAAGGTTCCTACAACACACAGTGTAAAGCATAAGCTTTAGTTCCTTTGTCAATGTATTTTAAATGAATTAATTTATGTCATTAAAACCCCTAATGTTGTCTAAAAACACAAAAATGGGGTTCACCTGGAAAATTTCGACATCCACCAGCTGAGCAGCCTCGGACCCATCGCCCCTCATTAACAGATACTGTCCATGTTTGTAAACTGTCTGATTCCAGAGCATCTGCTGTTAGGTTACAAATCTCAAGCTTTGTGAAGTTCTTCATGAAATCATCAAATGACATCCTAGGATGAACAGCAAAGTTAGTAAATACATAATGCTAAGACATGATTTATTTTATAGTTACAGTATATAATGAGATGTCTTCTTGCCCCCCCCCCCCCCTCCTTCCTACCATGCCACTTGATGTCAAGTGGAGGTTAGGGGAGCAGAAGCTGACTGCTCACTGTGAATCAGAACACCTAGAATAGATTATAAGGCCAACTGTCAGCTAGCTTCCCTATTTAGCTAGCTGATAACTAGTAATGTTTATGTTGGCTAATAAGAAAGCTAGCTCAGTTCTTACATTTTATTTAAAAAACAAACATTGATTAAAGATTTTATTCACTATCCACATTTTCTACATAACATATCTGTATGCATTTGTAAATTGATGCAATAATATTAAAGCAGAAAAAAAAGTCACTTACTCACAATTCCACTTTAACTATTTATTAATAAATAGAAACCACTCAACTTATCATGGCTATGTCATATTAAAATTATGTTTTTTTTCCAAAACCTCTCTACTGTTTCCATATTCTTCTGATCCCAGCTCCAATTTTTGTCTTACTTCACATATAGATAATGGGCACTATTTTTAAAACAGGGAATCAGACATTCCCTCAAACATTCACTGGTAGTTATCAGTTACTGCCATTGAAACACAGAGCTGGAATGATTCTCACCAAGAAATGTTTGTGGGAATTTCAGATTCCATGTGTTATAAATATAGCCCATTTATTTTTGTTTAGAAACATTCCTTCTCTAAACGTACAATGCTGACCCTTAAATTGCAAGATGAATTTTGGGTCCCAGACTTTAAGCATATATTTTTATTTTTCTCAAGTTGCACAAATAACCTAGATCAATTAATTGACAAAATACAACTATGGGTTTACTTCCAGACACCCTCCCATTACCTATAAGCTCTACACCCTCGACTTTATCATGAGAAAGACCTTCCCAACCTATGAACAAAACACTAAAAACATATAGAATATCTGGATTGTAGGAAAACCTAAATAGAACATTTCGTACTATTGTCTGTGGTGCATATTACCCCTGCATGAGTAATTGAATAGGATTCCTTATACATGTCCATTTTTTCTATTTGTTTTTATCAATGTTTTCTACTATGTGAGGCAAACAAAAAATAAGAATAGTTTTGTAAAACAAACTCCTGGCAAAAGTGATAAAAAAAAAGATTGTGTTCATGGGCCACGTCTAAAAATTCCCATGAGAGCTATGAGAACAAACCATCTTAAATTACAGTAATATACACAGTTTATTATTGTCTGCTTTTAAAACCTTGGACAAGCCATTTAATAAATGTTTACAATCAACATTTTTTAAAACTCGTATGGTATGCAAATAAAACATATATAGAAAGCCAGATTTTACATTTTCAATATTTTTATGCTTAGATAAAAAAAAAATAATTTTAATATAATAAACAAGATTTTTACCATACCAAAATTCTCCATCTTCTTTTATCTGATGTTGCAGACGAGATTTTTCAGATTTTTCAATTATATTCCATTCCTTTGAGCTACAGAAGGCAGAACATATTATTAGAATATCATGTACAATGAGCTGCAACAAGGCTAAACTTAACTTACATATTTACTGTATATGAGCACCTACTATGATAATGACTTTGATATTATCTCCCAAAAAGGTACCAAGATGTGATTTCATGAAATGATGAGTGGCTATATAGCAATTTATTAATATTTGTCTTTTGATATATTTCAGTTTATTACAAAAGCCAAAACAAGTTTTAGACAGATTGGGGAGAGAAGACTGGCTGGCAGGCTGGCTCAAGTGCACGACTGATCTTTCTCCCCGGGTCATTCATGGAGACTTGGATTATGCTTCTGAACTGTCTCTTGAATTTCCTCTTGATTGTTTCTGGGACATTGATTTCCTGTTTCTTACCCTGGCCTTTTATCTTACATGCTCTTTCTTAATGTTCTATATCTCCTCTGCCTACAAGTTGCCAAACTTGGCTTCTTATCTGACCGGCTCCTTCTCATTACCCTGTACCTCTTCCATCAGCTTGATTTGCTCCTGCTCATAGCACAGTATTTTATCTGCAACCACATTACTGACCTCAGCCTGGAATCCAACCTCTTCATGCTCATTACTTTGTATCTCGAAAGCCAGCTCTTTGTCAACCTTTTTGCTATACTTTTGACTGCTTTATTCTATCAGTTATTATCTTCCTATGGCATCATCATGCTTCTGTCACCATGTTCAGGATCAGTTGGGCTGGAAGGGGAAGAGAGGCAACCCTAATAATCTTGTGCAACCATCAGAGAGAAAGACTCCTTTGCCAGGGTTTTTTAACATGTCCAATAAGGTGAATGTAAAGAGACGTTGTAAACAACAGAAAATGAAAATCTTTCAAAAGTGAGGGACTTTATCTCATTGCAAAACTGTTCCAAGAACAACTCAAAGTTTTCAATATTTTCTCACCAATATTAATGATCATCAGGACTTAGAGAGGTTTAATGTTTCCAAACAGCAATAAAAACAGATAGGATTTCTAACACTGTCCCATGTTATCCAAGACAATACATGTTTTTGTTTTGCCTTTGATGTAGTGTAACTGTGGCTTCCCTGCTGAAAGAATATTCTGTCTAATCTATAAACTATATAATTGTTGGAATAAGATTTAGGCAGATGGTGACCCCTGTATTGTGACCCAACTTTTTAGTAACCACCCAACCACATTTTTAAAAAGTTTTTTTTTTTAGCCTAATCATTTTAACTACTAATAAGTACAGGCAAGCCTTCCTGCCATAGCTAGTGGTACAACAAATGTGTAGTAATCTGTAATCAATGGACTAGAACTCTACATGGGTCCAGCTATTCCAAATGTGGCCCACTTTTAGTGGGATGAGGTCAAGTAATGAGTTTGAAGTAGCTGAAATTGGGTGAAGTTTTTTTACAAAATGAAGGTTTGGGGTTTATTTTCATTGAAAATTGTAAAAATGAAAAAAAAAGTTCATTAGGGTCCTTGTTGGTTTTTTTTTCAGTAGGCTAAGCCTAATACCACCCCTACAATTTCCCAAACATCCCTTTTGGTCAATAAGGCCACCTATCACATAGGAAGGTCTTGAATACGTTAGAAAACCTTATCTGCAGTTACTGGTAGTCATAAAATGTGTTATCTACAGCAACTTTCGTATACTGGCAAAAAGTGTTTCTTGAAATGTAAAGGTGCTCATAGTCATCATGTCTGACCTCTAATTTCTCTGAGACAAGAAGATGTCATAAATTAAGCACAAATCAGGCTTACTTGTCACTCCAGGATCCATTCCATTCCACTTGTCCCCAGGGGTTTCTTAAACGAACAAGCTTTACTCTCTCCCCCTTAAATGGTGTCTATATTGTAGAAGATATAAATTTACATAAAATAATCATTAAAAATTGAATTAAACAAATAATTTTCTACATTGAACGCTTACTGACTAATATAAACACCTTGAGGCGTATCTAATGCAGTTGACAATTATTATTAATAAATTGTGGGAAACTTTTATTCATGTATTGAGTCCCATGTAAAGGATCCCTGTGTACTTACTTCATCTGAAGAAGACTGAATATTTAAAGTGATTATCCACAAAATTTACTGTGTAAAGATGCTCAACTTGTTTTACTAAACCAGACCTCAAGTGCTATTGCATGAGCTAATTTTAGGAATCTATTACTAATAGGTTTTGTAATGACAAGGGGGTTGTTGGAAGAAACCACTGAGCCCAGTGCAGGCAAAAAAAACACTCCCCAAAGTGTTTGAACAATCAATTTAGATAGCAATTCCTTTTTACTGGAGCTGTGGAACTGGAACTGCTATTTAACTTTAATTGCAAAAGAGTACCTCCTACATGGTTAAGTAACTTGATGAATATGGTTGGTGTTAACTTCCTCCTGGTGACTACCATAACCTGAAAAATCAGTTTTTGATATATTGACCCCTTAACCATATTTCTTTCAGAAAACCCCCGTGTTTTATCAGAAATAAGAATAATAAAGGTATACCTCTTCAACTCCTGTTACAGAATAAGCGTGACCTTTAACCAGTCCACTGGCCATTCGAGTCTCATACTGTGCAGGTACAATAACCTAAAACAATAGTGACAGCGTTGAGACAGACACCTTAAAAAAAAACAATGTTCTGCTTTGTTAGTCAGTTAAAGGAAAATGATGTCTTGCTTGGCATCTTTGATAAAGGGAATAAAACCAAATGTACTGGAGCCCTAGGGGCTAATGAATGAGATGTGTAATAAATAAATCCAAGCAAGACCAGTTCATGAAAAACCCACACATTGCACAAACAAACAATGCAAACATGTTTTTTTGCATTATTTAGATTCAACCAGCATTTGTATTCGAGCAGAATTCAAAGCAAAAACAAACTCTTTATTCCATGATATTAGAGACATCAGTGATCAGTTTGATCTCAATTAATCATAAAGCATATGTAATATACTTCAAAGCAGAATAAATACCTGAAGGATTATTTATAACACGTACTTTAAACGCAGCATGCACTTTTTCAAAGTATGAAAATCCAACATTCACTTTTCAACTGAAAACATGACATGATTAGGTATATAATCATTTGAAAACACATCCTTTGGTAACATGAAAGCAGGACGATACAAAGATGTTTACAAACTTTCACATACGTTAGAGTTTTTCATTTGCAATTCATATGTATTAAATATGCATAAGTAAAAACGAATCTAGACAAGATCCAATGCAACATTCGAGTTATGGGTTTTAAAGAAATGTTTTTCTTTTCAGAACTATAGAAAACCTACAAATTTTTGGAAACCTGGAAAAACTGACGATCACTGCCTTAAAAGGAGTACCTACTTGGACCTAATTTGGATCCTATTTTGGGCATGAGCTTGGTGCCTTTGGTTAAGAAGCACAACAATTCTAGGATAACCTTGCTATTTCTGTACTAACAAAGTTTTACAGTGTTTGTTCAAATAGATACAAAACTATCAATGAGTATATGAAATCCCAAGAGTTTAAAGAAGTTCTTTGTTGGGATCCCTGGTGACACCTCTATCCTTTAATACATTGCTTCTCCACCATTGTGTTTTCTCTGCATGTCTGGTACCATGCTAATATGAAAACATGTTGCTGCCCTTTTGTCTTCAGACGCAGCTTTTGAGAAATTGGTTGAGAGGTGTTCTCAGTCCCTCTGTAATTAAAGGCGGGAAGTATTGTAAGTGATTATTTTAGGTAATGTTAAGGGCCAGGCATATGGCCCATAGAAGGTGATGGTGAAATATTTTACTGGTATGACAGACATATGGCAGAACAGTTCTCCTAAAATTTTTTAATATTGGCTTTTAATGCATTATTAAAAAAACAAAGTCATTTAATGATTCAGATAAACTTGATGTGACGCAATAAAGTTCCATATTGGTACAAAATATGCAACTTTGTCTACTTTTATTTAGTGATGTGGTATTTCTTTAATACTGTGGGTATACCAGCAACAAAAACCCTGCTTATTATGCTGACTTTGTCAGCTTTCCTAGTCATCTTCCATCAACTGAACCTGGAGAAGGAAATCTACACCGAGGACAACAAAAGTTACATTAACAGTTATAATTAAAATGAACTGGCCACTTTGGATGCAACACCAGAAATAATTTGTTCGTTATTTAAGTCAA
>NC_092869.1:25253854-25261949 GCF_032062135.1 Pyxicephalus adspersus | reverse complement strand
TGCAGTTCACCTGTTGATTTGTCCTTCATAGGCAAAACACAACATTTTTATAGCATGTGGGTAATTTTTAATGATGCCACAATAGAATTCAACAAAAAAAAAATGGATTTGTGCATATCAGTCAGTATGTAACTTTGCTACACTGCCTCACTAACTTTAACTTTCAAATTATCAAAACTTTAACAAAATACCTTTCAATAGGTGCTATCCTCTGAAGAAGCAGTAATTCTGTGAAACATGTTGGGAGCCTAACAGATACAGTATAATATTGTCTATGGTGTGACGCTATTTTATGCACCACTTTTTGTGTTAAATTTCACTCAAAGTAGGGAAAATTCACGTTCTTACTTTACTCTAACAGAAGGTCACCATTGATTATGGAGAAATGGTTCTTATATTATATTTTCATTTATCTGCAATTTATATAAACAATGTACCTAATGCTCTGTTCCAAGTCTTATATTCAAAACTGAGGTATCACATTTTCCCCATATGCCACCCCCAATTCCCCCTGATTCTACTCCCACCCTCTCTCATTGGTTCCCCCTGATATTGTTAGGTCCTTTTTTGAACTGCTGTACTATATATATATATATATATATATATATATATATATATTCATTTATATTCTATGATTGTTACTTGTATGTAATTAAAATGAAAACCTCAAAAAAATGATACATTTTAGGTGTTGATTAAAATAAAAAAAATCCATTCTAATATCCCTACTTCTGGGAAGACAAAGCAAACCTCCTTTTAATTGTACTTTAAATAAGTACCATTCTGGGTCAGAGAGAACAAGTATCACTCCCCAAAATGCCCTGATCTTTGCATAAACAGCCAATCACATTGCCCAAGAGCAGTCACATGTACGACCCTACACAAGTTACACAGTAAAGGCTCTGGTAGCACAATAGGGTAGTAGGAAAGGTAAGTGTTATCATGGGGTAGAATAAATTATATTTAAATGAAGTAAATTGACAATTGCATGTTAAGGTGCTAAAAGTATTTGTATACCAAATAATAAAATCAAATTAATAGAGGCTTAGCATGTTTGTGTAATTTCAAACATAATTTCCAATATGATATTATTTTAAACTCTAAAGTTTTTACTAGAAGAATATCCAGTGATCCAGACTCAAATGTCTTTGTTTGGGTTCAGAAATACCATTATATGGGGTGATAACACTGGATTCCTTTCTCTCAGTTGATGCTCTGTGATGTCACCTTGTCATATGCTCTTCCAACGGAGACTACAAGCACACAGTTCAAAGACATAGCCCACTATTGTTGAGTACATGCATGTAGACAGTATTAATACATTTATTATACATTGAATATCAAATACATTGAATATCAAAATCGGATTTTTCAGTAGAAAAACATTGCTTATGGTACAAGGTGCTCTCTTAGTTCGGGTTCGCATGTACTTAGTTACAAACTTTCAATAATTGTTGCTGAAAACAATTGTACAATGAATGAGCACTGTACAGATATTACTATTCTGTTTTTTTTAGAGAGGGGAGGATGAGTGAGAGGCCATTATTCTTTATGATCATCTTGTGATCTGGCACAGAGTTGCTAAACTTTGTAAGGGAACTGCTGTACAAATTCTAATTTTTGCCCAAGGTTATTTTGACAGTTCCAGCATGTGTACAAATGGGTTAAAACCTTTGTCTAGCTATTTTTTCACGCTCATGAAGTCTCTCCAAAATGAACAAAGTTTCCATTACAGAGGGTTATCCCCAGATCAGGTGTCCCCAAAGGTATACTCCAAAGTATATTTCTCTATTTTTTACCTATTGCCCCGATGACAGCCGCTCAACTCACCAGGCCCAAAAAGAGGTAAATCTACCCAGGGGATATCTAAAAAGATATCTTTAAAAGAGCCACAGACCATGTCCCAGTACCGATTGCAGGCTCAGGGAAGTCGGCAGGTTGGGTGTCTGGACACAACCCGCCCACTCTCCCATCGCAGGCTCAGACCTGCAATGGGAGAGTGGGTGGGTTCTGACATCATGAAGTCACTATGGGGGACGTTTCTTCCCCTTTAAGTCTCACCCCTCCTCCCTGCACATGCACAGTCCGGAGCCAGCAAAAAGGTTGTGGACCACTGCTCTAAACTCTTCCTTGATGTATCTGAAAATAAAAGCAAGTCCTTTACATATACTTTAAAGGCCTGCCTCTAATTACAAAAAAATGTATTAAGTCTATATTTGTAAGAAACAAAAAGTTAGCTACAGAGATCAATAACAAGTTAAAAATCCAGCCTACGGATCAAAAATGTGTAAAAAATCTTTTGTTCCCAAGGATAGCACTGGGGAACAATTTTGAACAAGTTTTTTTTTTAATTTTTAGGCTTATTTACACTAAAATAGGTATACTGATTCTGGAAGTGCAGTTAGTGTTCTTCTATCACATCAGGTTTTTTCTCTACCGCTTATAATAATGCGATTACTGTAGTGTGGATTTGTATGGGCTATTCATTTACACACAAGACAGTGTGGTCAGAGGTTGTGCCCTGCTCTACATAGTGAATAAGCAAAATTTATTTTTCTACATACACACGTATTTCCTTTCTTTCAGATAATGTCTGGCTCTGCTGTTTCTCGTCGTAAGTGCCTAAACAACCCCGATTCATTTTGTTATATCCGTGGTAGTTTCACCATTCCCAGGCAAAGGGCGAACATCAGCACATTTGTAGAGCAAGCCTTTTTGGCATATTTCAAAGTTAAACTTGGTGATGAAAATAAGTCTTGGGCCCCTCATATGGTCTGCAAACAGTGTGTCAAGGGCTTATGGATCATTTTTTTTTTGTATAGTGAAAACTTCTGGATATAACAAGAAAAATAAATGTAACAAAGTATCCTAGTCCACCATTGGCTATACGCCCAGTGGCTCATTCAAATAAAATCCCATTGGCGGTTTTCATTACACCACCCTCTCTTGAAGAACATGATTATGGTGACCACAATGATAAGGTGTTTGAAATTGAAGAGGACCCTGTTTGTAAGGGATTTGATTAGCATGAGTTGAGTGATTTGGCATGTGATTTGGGACTATCAAGTAAGGCTTCAGAACTCCTAGCATCAAGACTGCGTGAAAAAACTTACTTAAAGGAACAGAGATATCGTACTTTTGAACCAGAGAAATAGCATTTCTGCAGTACTTTAGAACTGACATTGGCTTTGCGTATTGCCATATTATACCTGGTTTATTGGGGGAATTGGGAATTTCAATCTATAACTCAACTGAATGGCGACAATTCATTGATAGCTCAAAGCAGTTACATGTTGTTACATATATTTGAGTCAGTCCCAATTGGCCATTCAGTTTTTCTTTGTAAAGAATATGCAGACATAAAGAGAGTCATTGAGTTGTTGCAATATCACCAACACATTTGGGTCATCTGTGTTGACCTTAAAATGGTATGCTTCCTTCTTGGTCAGCAACGCCGATACACCAAGTATCCCTGTTATCTGTGCATTGTGGGACAGCAGAGCTTGTGAGAGGCATTGGGTGGAAAGGAATTGGCCTCCAGGATCTGCCCTAAAACCAGGTGATCCAAACATTCTACATGAGCCACTTGTTGATAGAAAGAATATTATATTTCCGCCTCTGCACATGAAACTGAGTCAGTGATGAGCAAGGTGAATGATTCCACCAAGCTTCAAAGGTCATGGAAGGACAGTATCAGGGTACATGGGATGTACATATGATGGCTGACTATTGTTGGAGCTTCCGGCGGGATTATCCCAACACTGAACACTCCAGGAAAAGCTATAAGCGTAAATTTTTACCTTAACAGCTTACTCGATTAATTTTTAAATTTTTTACTGTAAAAAAGATGTCAGAGTAACAATAAATCCTTGTATGAGCAAAAGAAATTTAAAAAAACAGTACAATCAAGTTATTATTTCATAGTTTTTTCATTGTATGTAAAATTTCTTTGTTTTTTGACAAAAATAAAGGGTACCCTGTATTGTAAAAACTGGACATGATAGCAAGAAACTGGGGTCATTTCTGGATTCACCACCCAAAAATTAGTAAAAAAACAAGTGTAAAATTTACCTCAACCAAAAATGAGTGCCCCAGTGATAGGCTTCCATAATTATTTTCATGGACACTTTACTCTGTACAGATATATGTTTTGTAACATATGGGAGCTGTACCATTAAACACTAGAAGTGTGGAAAGATTGATAGGAGCAGGTGTCATGCACATCTTGTTGCCCTGAATTACAAAACTAAAAATACCATCTCTCCTAGAATCCTCTCTTTTATGGACAGCTGGTGGCATTACACAATCATTTTTTGCTACTTTAATTGGTGATTCTAAGTGCACTCATTTGCCCCTAGCTAATATGGTATTGTGGCTAACACAAAATAGCTCGGATATAGCAGATAATGTTTCACTTCTCTTGTTACCTTAGTATACACAGATAATCAGAATTACCCCAAAATACTTTTAAGAATAAGAGAGCAATGAAAAAGAATAGAATTTGCTGTAGCAGCTTAACATTTATAGCAAAGGGAACAAAATAGCAGAAAGTTTAATGACTCTACAAATTGTGCAGCCTATACTAATGCATTTTTCTCCAGAACCACCATGGTAAATGTCCAGCTGTGATAAGGAGAAATAATACATATACCCCTTAATAATCCCTACCTTTGCTAATTTATTATTATTAAAATTATTAGTAGTAGTATTAATATTATTCCAAAGGATGTGTTCTGCTCCATCATTTATCTGTAATGTACCGATGAATAAAACACACCTGGATTTCTCTTTCTAGTGAACAAGAAGTGAGTTTTGGAGTGTCCATGATTACTTTCAAAGATACTTTTTCCTTTGCAATGGTAATTTCTCACTTATCTAAGTAAATGAGGCAAAACTAACTTATTCCCTTTGCAAAGAATACCCAATCAAATAAATTATCTTTGCACATGACTGGATAAGTTAGCACAACTTCTCTTCATTGTCTAAGGTAGCTGGATTTTCTCTCTGCAGAAGCCTTGTTCTCAATTCTTGTCTGCAGTTATAGCAGTGAGGGCAGCAAGCAAGCCACATGTGACCCAAGTAATGTTTGCATTTGCTTGAGGTTGTGATAATAGCTCTCAAAACAGAGGGATAGAAAATGCAGAGGTTATGAGGTTATATTCACACATTTGCTTTGTATGAAATAGAAAGGAAAGCAAAGGCAAGAGAGGCAATCCACCCCGCCCATTATGGTCCATGCACGTAGGGACAATTTAAAACCATCATATCGAATAAAATATTGAGGGCCACAACTGCTAATCCTATTATGTCTGCTACCTCTGCATTTTTCGAATAATCCCATGGATTTGCTGAACTGTTCTTCAGTTTGTGAGGACCACTCAGCAACGTTTCTAGGTCAATGACTGTAAGCCTTTAGCAGTTTTGCACAGGTGCTTTGTAGAAAGTAGGGGCTTATGCCCAGATATGGAACCTGTCAACTCTCTCAGCTTCTGAATTGGTTCATGTGTTAACAGTATTTACTAGATGGTTTTCTTTGGCCTTAGTTCTATTTTAGTAACTGCACTGGAACAAGCATAACGATAATGACTTCTGACAGTGAGTTACAACATGCTTGTTCCAAGCTTGCAACCCAAATGTCTTAAAAACAGATGCCCAAGCAACAGGCCAAAAATGGCAGCCCTTGTACTTCTCTCATGACAGGTGTACCTAAAAATACATTTGGCAGAAATATTTCAATGTTATTACAGTATGGATATTTACGTCTATATTTTTGACCTTGCAATAATGTTTGTTCTCACTATGAATATTTTACACAAATTCTGAAAATATTTCCTTACACTTACATCGATTGAGCATCCAATGAGTGAGCCCCTTTCAAAGGCTTTTTTCATAATTTTGAATAAATCTTTTGGTGCCTCCTTAATTTCATAAAATTCTGTAACTCCACCTGTGAAGTCCTCCATTGCTTCTGTAGTGTTTCCACCTTTAAGTGCTTCGTAGGATCCATGTAATCTAAAACAGAGACATTGTACTAAAGATATAAAGAACTAAAAATATATAATGACACTGGTAAAGTAAAACAGAAGAGAGAAAGTTTCTTAGTTTACATGGGGATGGATATAGAGGTGCTGAAAATGTACCCAGACAAACATAATTCACACCAATAACTAATCAGATAGCTTTGTACTTGTTAGTTTTGCTGTGTAGTTTCCTAGGCTAACCCACAGTGCTTTGGGAATCTATATACAGGTAGTCCCCGGGTTACACACGAGATAAGGACTGTAGGTTTGTTCTTAAGTAGAATTTGTATGTAAGTTGGAACGTATTATATGTGAGTTGTATGTATTTTGATAATAATCATAATATATAATTATTTTATTGATTATATGAACTCTTATTTGTCTGTAATTATGCCACCTCACACGCAGCAAGCTAACACCACCATCAACAGGGTTTCCATCAATTGGGTCCACAGTAGCTCTTCTGTAGAACTGAACCAGATGGGGCAGCCTCCCTTCATTCACAATAATGCATTGTCTTGGATGTTGATAACCCTGTTGTTGGTTTCCTGGTTGTACGTCCTTAGGTTGACTTTTGGTAGAAAATATCCACTGCATACACTCCAAAAGACCTGCCGTTTGGGGGATGCTCTGACCTAGTTCTTACAATCACAGTTTGATAGAATCATTTAGATCCCTACTGATATTTGTTGCCTCATATATTCACTCCTTGACAGACACAGTTGGAAAGAGATAATCATTGTTATTTTCCTCACCTGTATGCGGTTTTAATGTGGCTGATATTTTCACACTTTTTTTTATTCTTTGACGGATAGGATTCAGGGTACTCACTTTGCATAAGCTTTTTCCAACAGCGCACTCCAAAACTCATTGCGTTGGGAAGACTTTGTAAAAACTAACTGATTGTTGAAGGTTGGCAAGCAGTCATCAATGATCACATCTACCCAGTCTCCATAGCGCCAAAACTACAAGAAAACAAACAAAACATTAAAATATACACAGCACTTTAAAGCCTTTAAATATTCCAAAATCAGTCATTTATGGTATGTTGATCTAAAAAAATTAATTAAATACAGGTATTACAGAACATTATAAGAAATGACAGGGAAGAATACTAAGTATTGTCCTAGTAATGAAGAACTGAAAAACCTACATCAGGAACACATGCCAAAGACACTGGTCTACTAGTTTTGTTTTGATCACTCTCTACATCTCCCTTGAGGAGATATACTCTTACTTTCATTCTAGTGACAGAAGCTATTACCCCCTGATTTCTATGGATAGCCATGCAAACCAGGGTTCTTCCAGAGGTTGCTAGCAGAGGTGTAGTGGTGCAGGCAAGGGTGGGAACGCTGTGCTCTCACTTATTTTGGAAATGGGCACATGTACTCACTCTTATTTTGCAAACATTTATTTGGTGGTCCGTGGCTCTGGCCTGTCGGCCCCCCTTCGCGGGGTCAAGAGAAGAACCCTGCTGGGAGGGGGCGCATTGACCAGAGCTACGGACTATGTTCCCTATGTGGAATTGAAGGGTGGGTTGTCTTTCTGAACACAACCCGCCCACTCTCCCATCTAAGGCTCAGACCTGCGATGGGAGAGTGGGCGAGTTCTTTTATGACATCACTCTGGGGGAAGTTTCCTATCCTTTGAGGGACACATAGGCTGGGGTATAGTGGGACGGGCATGTGCCGTGCCCCCTCTTCCTTTTGCATGACTACACCCCTGGTTGCTAGTGGTTCCTTTGAACTTTGACTTCAATTAGATGATGCCTGCATACTTCTAGAGTCAATACCACTTGGTGGAGCCAACTGCATGTTGTTTTTAGTTGTCTATAAATGTGGTGTTCTAGCCATTACCGTAGGAGATCAATCTTTTCACTCCCCAAATAAAGTCTTTTCTTCCCCAAATAAATTGGTTTCAGCAGGGGTTCCCTGGGATCTAAAGAATATTTAAAGGGTCATTAAGGTTGAGAAATTCTGGGCAAGAGTATCACCTTAATATATATCACAGTTGGGGAATTCCCACTAGTTCAGAGGCAGGAATAATGATGACAAAAGTTGTGTTCATCCTACATG
>NC_092869.1:25234121-25253162 GCF_032062135.1 Pyxicephalus adspersus | reverse complement strand
TATTTAATTTTAATTTAATGGCCAGTTTGGTTGTCAATATGCTGTTGAATTGTAAGTTGAAAGCTGTGTACTTGGAGGAAGCCCACCAAGCAACGGGGATAAAATACACACAAAGTAAAAATTAAACCAACTAAACTTAACTAATTACTTAACAGTCGTTAGATATGGAGCCCGCATTCATATGTGTAACAACCTGGTGGCAACTCATTGTTGATGGTAGCTGGTCACACTCATCATATAAACATGTATAATCCTACAATGCATAGATAACCATGTATATGTACTGATTGATCTTCACATATATATTTTGAGGCTCATAGGAAATAACATTATTTTTTACCTGAAAATGAAATATCCCAGCATAGTTATCAGTAAAGTTTTGGTCTGGAGGTATGACACGGAAAAGTAACTTTTCATTAAGAGTTAGACAAGCAATGGCAGCCAAAAACCAACAGTCACCTGGGAATAAAAATATTCAAGTCAGTCCAATATGCTTCCATTACTGATTGTTTAAACGATAATTGCATCATTCCAAAATAATCACTTAGCTAACCCCCATCTATTAAACTGACATTTGTGTGTGTTGTGAAGTGCAAATAATTGGCCTGGTTAACAGAATCAGATTACTTGAAATGTTGACATGTGTCCTGGTTGTCAATCTTAATCTGCAATTTGAGGCATGGTAGGTTACACATGTCCAGTCACTGCAGAGAGAAATCCATGCCAGGAAAGCCTGGCATAGTGCACATTCTCTACATCTCAACAGCTCAATACATAGAGCCGACCAGAGCATCTAAGAAGCAGTCTTTCCAACCATCGGGTATGGACACAGAAAAAAATACTTTGCTGGCTGCATGTGTAATCCACTAACAGCTTTCCATCAGATCATAGGAGGAATAAAAGTTTGGGGATGAAAGAAGGATGCAGGATCATCACATTTAGTGGATCAATGTAATAAGCAGCTATACAAAAGAATATGATTTTGTAATGCAAAAAAAGGGCAATTTACACTTGCAAAACTTTGTAACCTAGTGTAGGTAAATACCAGTTTTATAAATTTATTCAGGTGTGTGTGTTACGCAGGGGTGGGGCTGGTGTGTGAGGAGGATGGGGCTGGTGGGTGTGTTTGTCAGTGGGGGTGAGGTTGTAAGATTGGTGAGTGAAGGGGCAGGGTTACAGCATGTGTGTGCATTTTTATACCTCTGATGCTATTGTGATTGAATCAGCCACTAGATCATGTTTTTTTGAAAAGCCAGGGGCCAGCTATTACATTTATTAGTGGCCCTAATCAGTCAATGATATACAAATCCAACCCTAAACCTCATGCCAATCCTTTGTTTATCAAAACAATGATGTGATTTCTTAGTTTGTTCCACCTGAAAGAATAGCCTCAATGGATAATCAAAGAGGAGTGGACTTCTATTTGCCCAGCCTGTGATTACATAAAATCCGCAGCTCACCCACATACCACATTAAAAATACTCCAAACGAGAAGACAACACTTTATCTTCCCCTGCTGGATCACTGTCATTTACTTCTAATAAGACAGACAGAGATGTCATAACCATTGTGCATATGAAAGTCCTGGAACAAACATTTCAAGCTTCTATCACACCGTTCACTCCACTCGGACATCTGGAAACACCAGCAGTACAGCCAAACTGATATCGGTTTTACTATCAAATCACTTATAAGTAGCAATTCAGTATCACAAGGCTCTTAATGCGGTAAAAAGCCCCAGCAATAATACCAAGTCTCCGCTTACCCCTGAGGAAGCCCAGTTTGGGCTATACGTGTCGGGTGGGACACCTTACCACCATCGCTAACCCAGTATGATACTAAACCATATTGCTATTTTTTGCAAACCTAGTGGTTGGATGTTAACCCAGGATTCAGCTCTAAATATTTTAAATTTTGTTGTTGGAACAATAAAATGTTGTGTTTTAAAATTTAACTCTGGTTGGCCTTAAGAAACCTGCCCCCCCCCCTTTTTCTTTTTCTCCCACAGATACACTCACAGATATACAAAGTTATGTGATTGCCATATCAGCATATACACACATGACTGTGTTGAACAAAAAACAAAATAAACATTAGCATCAGTGTTACAGCTCCTCAGTTTTTAATGTCAACTTTACAAAGAACCAGAACCATCAATTAAAGGGCCTTAGAAACCCTTCACATGCTAAAGCAGCAGTCCCCAACCAGTGGTCCTCAAGAAAATTTTGGTGGTCTGCGGCTCTGGCCAGTGCTCACCCAGCGGGGTCCTTCTCTTGCCCCGCTAATCCTGTCCCCCATATGGACACAACCTGCTTGCTATAAATCTTGGGGCAACGGCAGCACAGGGCTGTGGACACAACTTTTGTGCAGTGTTTGGCGACCACTGTGCTAAAGTACACATTTTTTTAGCTTTCCTAACCAGGTGTTTTAAAGCTTCACGTTTGACTAAAATTATGTTATTTTAATAGCTCTGTTTACTTTATATAATAATACCAAGGAACTAACTAACTAGGAGAAAAATATACATGTTTTATTATATCTAAAGAAAAATAGTAAATCGCAAACACACAATCTACAGAACTAAAACTGAATATAGGTTATCACGATACCTGCCGATCACTATACTACCCGTTGGTATAGCATTGGAACTGTGGTTTAGCATGACTTCTACTAGCAACCAGCAGGTGGCTTGCTGGAGATTTACCTCCTGACTTGGCAACACCTGACGTTTGTATTAGCAGGCCTATATTTTCTGGCTTTAGAAGCCGTTTTTGCGTTTGCACTGTATCTGTATCCTTGGACCTAAACCCTTGTTGCCCTCTGATGTCCTGCTCCTGATGTTCTTGCCCATTGTATATAGTTCACGATTCACTATTCTCTGTTTGCTGTGTTGTGTATGAACTAACTTTCAAAAAACACCTTTAACACATCCCAGAGTGTGCGGCTTTTTACCGTATGTTGCCAATGCTAGTCATGTTCCTGTTGGAAGAAATCCTGACATAGGTACAGTTACTGTACCTGTACTGTACTGTACAGGTCGTTAACCCCAGTAACAGAGCCCAAATGCAGACCCCAGTAACAAATGTCCATTATAGACATTTTATACTGTCATACTGCAATACAGACCCCTGGACAGACCTCAATACAGACCCCCATGTGTAAGGTCTCTGTACAACCCTCATTGACAGGGTCAGTACAGACCCTCAGTGCCTATTCAGCCATCAAGTCAGGCACAAGCAGAAAATAAGCTTTTTACATTCCTTGCACGAGATTGGGTGATTTATCCCACAACCACATTTACTGAAATATGTGAAAATTCCCTTGCAGAGTAACAATTCAGGTAAACGAACAACCTAAACTTTAGTAAACCTCATCAAGTTAATTTATTTAGTTTGATTTCTGATTAGTATTGAAGAGAATCATGTTTCTTTTTTTCCTCATTCAGACATCCAGTCAAATACACAGATCATTTGGTCCTCATATACCCATGGTATATGGATGTTGCTGATACCTCTGCTTAAGGGCCCCGGTCGTATATATTCCTATATTATGTAAATAGTTACTTGTGCACCTAACTATGACAACAGTTCCATTTAATTCTAGACAATTAATTGAATATATATAAAGCACAGTTCAGCCTACTAGTCACAGTCTGCAGTGCAGCTCTGATTGTTAGATTATCTAGGAACTGGGTGGAGATCACATCTATTGTATAACACATTTTTGTTGACAATATTAATAATATTTTAATAGCTTTCTTATATTCTTAAAGTTGTTTAGAGAGCAAAAAAGTAAGATAAATACAATAACCTTTATAGTAGCTTAGCCTCCCTAGGGTAGTTGGTAACATGTTTTCCTAAGACTACCCATTTATTTTCTAATTATCTTCTACTCAATCAAAAAGGTGATCTTGAATGCATACACCAGGTCCATCTTACAGAAGAAGCTAGGTACAATTAATGGGAAGACAAGGGAATGAGGAGGAGCTGCTCCGCCAAGTGGCATTGGTCCTGGAACTATTCAGGTATCGCCTTATGGGCAGTCAGACAGTCACTGCTGAAATGCATGGCAACTTCAGAAGAAACCCTGGTTGGGAATGGCTGCTTTCCACTGTATCCAACTCTGTGATCTGAATGTAGCATTTATGAGTGTCTGAAGTCTAAAATACTTTAAGGGGGATTACATTTAAAAAAAGATCAATATACCAGCATGTGCATTTTGTAACAAATATAACAATAGGATTTAAATAGTAAAGAGACGCAAACACAGCTTTGGTTGCTGAAGTATGGATAGCCTTTTCTTTCCCATTCCCCTTCTTTTACCCAGCAATGGCCTTATGCTGTACTCCTGTAAGAGTGGACAGAAGGATGGCAGTCATCCAAATGTTACAAGTCAGCTGCAGAATATCTTGTAGCACAGGGATTTTTAACAGTTGTCTCATATCACACGTTGTGCATATGTTTAGTATTTGTTTGTGATTAAATCCTCTTAGAGTCAGTCCAATCAAAACATTTTTAGATTTAATATTTTCTGGAGAATAAGCCACCTGACAATTTCATTGGCTCTCTGAGGATTCTAGAGATGAGGCGCTTAAAGATCACCAGAATCCTGCACAATTTACTATAAGCATATATTGAACAGTGATAAAAAAACATTACTGGATGTTAATATTAGGATTTTATTTGTTTGTCCATCTAGAGATTAGGGATGAGCAAGGGAGAATATTACGTTTGATCTCGTGGCGAATCGGGCCTTTTTCGCTTACGGAAAATGTAAGCGAGAACAGCCTTCTGATTCGCTGATAGGTCGAGCTCTCGCCGAACAGGAGGATTTCCTGAACCTCTAGTGCCCCGGGGATCGCACGCTCTTCTCAATGAATGCAGCCACAGCTGCAATCATTGAGAAGAAGCCCAGCACAGGAGAACCTCCTGACATTGTAATATAAGTATCTCCTACAATTGATACATTTTTATCTGTAACAAATGATACATTTGTTACAGATACAAATGTATCATTTGTTACAGATACAAATGTATCAATTGTAGGAGATACTTATATTACAATGTCAGGAGGTTCTCTTTTATCTTCATTATAAAGTCTCAAAATTGACACCAGCACAGCAGATTTGGGTCCATATGGACAAACGGTTTTCTTGTAAAAGGAACTAATTCATAAAACAGACTTAATTAAATCCTATTGGGGGAAAAATTAAATGTACCCTGCAAGAAGAGAGGGGCTATACTTACTTCTCCAGTAGCCCATACCCCCTACTTCCTCCTATTTCCAGCACTGTAGCTTCAGAAAGCTTCTTTGGAATTTGACATTTCCAGGGGTGTTGGGTGTCCTACTATGGTCTGGTAACTTTCTCTGAACCCAATGTTATCACAGGCTCAGCTTCAAAAGGGTGGAACCACAGTGGATGGCAGAGAACATATCAAATACTAACATTGCTGATAAAGGCTACAGAAATGGAACAAAGTGGATGTATAAGACATGGGCCACCAAGATTTGAGTATACAAACTCCTTCAATTTGCAGAATTGGTTTAAATTAAAAAGTTCTTTAAAAACTAAAGGAATTGTATGGAAACATTTATGCTAAATTGGTGCATTCCTAGGTATACGGAAGTAAGGGGTATTTAAGATAACACTGGGAGACATAGATATCTAAGTTGTCAGCCAAATCTTTCAACATTTAGAGGTATCAGATGGTGCACATTCCAAGTCAAGGGGCACATTTAGATTTTGTTTTATATTCTACTGAAATATTTATTTTTGAGGAAATCCTTTAATAGGTGTTTTTTTTTTATCTGTCAGAGGTTTTTTTTTTAACATGCTTTTAAATATACTCTGTGCTCCCATCTTTGAGGGCCTTCATAACATAGCATTTTCCCATGCTCAGTACTGCACTCCCAACTTTCCCAGCATCTATCATTACACAGACCTTACAGCAAGGTCGGCCATGAGCTTAGTAATGTGACTTAATTTCATTCCTGGAAGTGGATATGAACTAATGATCCAGGATTGTGCAGGTTCTGTTTACAGGCACTGAGTGGGAAGAAGGGTGAGATCTGCTGCAGGCCTATTGAGATGCCTGTACAATATCGCTGCAGCCTTCCACAACTTCCTATCACAATCTCAAAACCATTCTGACCATTACAACTTTTCAATTTTCCATTAGTGCTAACGCTTACCAGCCCTACCTGTCTTCTTTTGGCCAATAAGGCTGCCCATCCTAATGAAATATGTGTAGATGGATCTTAGCAGTAAGCAGTTATAAGTAAGTTAACACACTTTTATATCTGCAACAGCTTTTCCCCTTATCCCCCCAGAAAAGATTTAGACAAAATGAGGGCCTAGAAAAGAAAAAGTACATCCCCTGCAACCCTTGTCAGCTGGGGCCCTGGAAAAGGTGGGAAAACCTTGGCAGCTTCCTATACCCTAAATCCTGCCCACCTCTCAGTAACAGTCCTTTTTTTATTTGCATACCCGCTTCTAGTTTTGCCTATGTTTTTAGGTGGAGTAAGCTAAATCAGTCAAAACTTATCAAGACAATTCAATTTACAATCATATTTGATTTTGGCAGAATCTCAATCTAAAATTGATCTGGCGAAATGTTTTTTATATGGTAAATAGCTAAAAATAGTACTACTGTTACGACTGATATTTTGGTTAGAGACAATCGTAAATTCATTGTAACTCAGTTACAGATCAGTTTTCGAGCAAGTAAATTATACATTGAATATTTGTAGTTAATCCCAAGAAACTGTTAAACTGTTGTAATTACATTTGTGATATTGAATGACAATACCACAGAAAATTGCCTAATATTACACAATGTTATTCCAACAAAACGTTTTAAACAGTATCACCTTCACATATTTATTTGACCAGGTAAAAAAATGGAATATTAATTTTTTTGTAGGCAGTTTTTTGTATTTGCGTATATTGTAAGTTATATAAAATGTTTTTTAAAGAATATTTCTAAAAATGTAATAAAGCTTGTAAAATAGGAAAAATATAGATTGTCATGCAACTTACATTGCATTTTATGTTACAGTTGTGTGATTCCTCTTGTTTGTGATGTTTTAATTATTGTATAACCAAGGGATAAAAACTGACTTTGTAGTTTAACAATTATATAACGAAATAGTAAAAAGGGAGTTTGTTGATAATGTTCCGGTCTCCCAGAGTTCAGTGGAAAAGCCATTTTCTAAATGTGCTTAGCAGTTTGGAATGCATTGACAATGGACAATAGTACGAGGATGGGACTTGTTATCCCTGTGTGGCCTCCTGTGTGTCAGACTTTGGCTGATTCCCATCGATATGAAAGGTGAAAATAAAATGCCACCTACCCACAATCAATACATTTTACAACCAATGATGTGTGCATACAAACATGGAATGGATTTCCTTAACCACCTGAGCGTTACACTGATTTCTAGATTTCTGTTCCAAAAGCGTCACAGGTTTTCATGAAATTTTTTTTTTTGGTTAACCAAAAGAGCAAAAATATTTAGTGCGAGAAATTACGGGCTTAGCGGTTAGGGGGTTAAAGTCATTTGGTATTTGTTAGCAAATGTTTTCAATCATGGACAAGATGCATTCCAGGCTTGCTGGATCACCCGGGTTCACTGATGAAAGTGTATCTTCTCCAGCCTTGAAGAGTTTTAATAAATCAGGCCCACATTGTCCAAGGGTCCAGATTTTCAGTGGTCCAAAATGCCCCTCCCCCGCACAGTTTTCCAGTCATCACCCCTTCTTAATAGGAATTGGCAATATTGATTGGAGAACTGTAGTTGTTACTGTGCGGGTGATATTGGACTGATGAAGGTCAGCATCCCGGAAACCCAATAGACTGTTGACATGGGGAAGTTTGATATAAGACTACGGTACTAGCACAGAAATAAGAAACATATTTTCACTCTTAGGGAGCCTTACTGCATAATAATAATAATATTATTAATGAAAGGTTAATTTGCTTTACATACATACATAAATTAACTAAAAAGAGTAAAGAAGAATGCAACAAACCATGCATTTTTTCATGTATCAAAACTATGAGTAGTAATTGTTGTTTTTTTCTGTTTAATGTCAAACCTAACCTTAGGAAACTCCCTGAAGGCATCTGGTTGGATGGTTGGTTTTAAAACATCTAGAGCTGTGCTATACCTACGTCAGGCATCGCGCGAGGCTCATGGGTGCTCCTTCTGCGCATGCCCAAGTATCTCGGGTATGCGCAGAAGGAGACTTTTCGCTCAAACAGAAAAATTTGCCAATCTGGCGCATGAGCAGTGAGAACGGCAAATTTGTTTTTGTCACCCGATCTCATGCCTGGGTCGGGTGATGTAGGATTAAGAACCAGGAAGAAGAGCATAAGATGGCTCTGGGAAGAATGACGGGACAACGCGGGACCTGATGCAGGACACCCCCAGAGCAAAGTCGGACTGCACTGTGGGATTGAAGGTAAGTGTTTTTTTTTTTTTTACTAATTCAGTTTAGTTCACCTTTAAGCACCCTATGAGTAACCCGGTGGTGATATATTTTACACTAGTAAGTTGGCCACAGACATGGGATCAGCAGACTTTCCAGACTGGGTGACAATCTTCTGTCTAGAATACCAACAAATTCCCCAAGCTGACCTTAGCTATGTAGCTAAGCTACCACATCCTCCCACCACCATAAGCAAAATAACTCATGGTTGAGAAAATTCATACTGGCCATACTAGAGGGTCATAATGGGCTACACCTGCAGGCAAACACTAAGTCAGTGTAGATTAAGATTTTTCATCTAAGAGGAACCTGCCATGATACAAATTGAGAGCTACCATTGCAATCATGAATGTAAAACCTCTGGTCCTATCAGCCCATTTGTGTTGAACTTATGGTGAGTTTTTGGCCAAGAACTGATATGTACACATCAGGATTCTTTACACCCAATATATACATGCTTGTTTGGGGCTAGTGACAAGAAGAAAATTAATTATATGAATTATAGCCAAGATCACCTCTAGGTGATCATTTTCCCAAATCAACATTTCCAAAACACTGGCACTGTGTTTTCACTAGCATCTAGTATTTAGAATCACTTCTGAGCTGAGTTTATGAGACTAATACTTCAGTAACTTTGATGGTTCTGCTTTGAACTTTAAGGATGAATAAATCCCCTGTGTCTGAAGCTACAGACGTCTGTGTGGGCTTTTTAAAGATCATTTAGTGCTTGGAATATGTAAATACTAATTGTTGGATCACGTAATTGTTGGATTACTTTAGGAGTGTACAAAACAGTTATTGGGTCATTTTTTGTAGCTCTTTTGTAGGGTTAATCACAAAATCATCTGTTCATTTGACCCTATAACTGGTCACTATGATCATATTCAAACTCTTTATTAACAAACCGGAAATAATCTGATTTATTCTGCCCAATTTAGAGTGTTTGTAGAATAAACAATATATAACAATGTATAACACATTGATGACTATAGTGAATGTATGACTGCATGCTGCATCCAACATTCTGGCTGCTTGATATATAAAAATGAACTGTTAGTGATAGGTAACTTAGCCTCATTGTGAGGTAATCCATCACAATAGTTATTATGTCTACAATGATCTAATCTGCCACAACACTTAACAAACAGTGCCATCATTACCATAGAACATATTTCCATCAGTTGTTATTTTGCCTTTAGATACGACATAAAGCTCAATGTTGATATTTCCTTCTCACTGATAAAAAGAATATGTTGCAGGTTGCAGAAGAATGTGCCCACCCTAACAAATTCTGCCCGTAAAGTGGCACCTACAACAAAAGATCCCAATAAGATTGGTTTTCATGTTGCTTTTTTTTTACTTTTTCAGAGTTTAAATCTTTGTGCTAATCATCTGTCAAATACAATTTCATCTACAAAATTTATTGTGCTACCTAAATCTTTTACCCTCTAAACAAAATCATCTGTGTAACCAATCCTACTCTTTCAGGTTTTTATGAAATTTTTTGTATATTGTTATGAATTGTGCATATTAAGACTTAATAATAAAACTGTGCAGCATAGCATTTTGTGTTTGAATAGTTATGGTTGTAGTAACACGGTAGAGCCAAACACCAGTTTTAAACTTTTGGCATACATAGATAAAACTTTAGAAGAATGGAGTTTAGCAGCCTATTATGCAGATTTATTTTGCAACAAATCTTTAATATGAAAAATACATAGAAATTCTATTCTTTCATGATACACCAGATGCTGTATGTGATATGTCCAAGCATTATATCTCTCGTAAAGTAAAAAAAGTATCAATTAAATAAATGTTTTACACGTGTTTCAACCAATTAAACAAAGGGAGAAGAAAACATGTCCAATATGACCAAAAACAACTTTAAAATAACCGTCTAACCTTGGGTCTTTTCCAAACAATGCTCTTCACCTTGGTGGACTTCTGTCCAAACTCCTTGTAGCCCAAAGACTGGCCACCAGATGGGAAGATGTCATCTTCAAACAATTTTTTCTTGCTAAGGCACTCCTTCCTTAAGGTCACAAAATCCTGTCCTTCAAATTTTAGAGGTTTGTTCAGGGATCCTTCTCCATTACGCCGATCTCTTTCCCGAATCACCCGGTCACAAAAGAACCCCGAAGGGATGAAAGGCATAGCTTCGTACAGGATTTTGGTGGGTGGCACTACTAATCAGCCTCTTCAATGTGCATTAGGCATAAATCCAACCAGATAATTCCTTTTTTGGCTACAGCGTGGTAGAATAGTATACAAGTGTCCAATTAGCTATCATTATTTGCAACATTGACCCCAAGGACTGGTGGTCATATGACTCATTACTGGCATTAGTATGTTTGATTTCTTCCAGAATGTATGTGAGCCATGGCGATAAATGAATATGAAACAGAGAAACACTGAGAGCAATGGTTTGCTATAATTTTCTTCTCTAGTTTTGCATTTTGATTTGTCCTGCTTTACCATGTAAAACAAATCCCAGCCAGGCTTGTTCTATCTCAGCAGAAGGGATTCATTCTTTTAAAAACTGTTGTCAACAGAATAGGTCACAGGCCTTTCTAAACAGACTGTATACACTAATCCTATACCACCGAATGAATGCATAGTGCACTATTGTGTGGGGCTAATGAAGCCATCACTGTCATGTACCCTCATCATATTTCTAAAAACTCTACAGCACTGTAAAAATCAAGACTTGCCTGTGTGTATATGGCCTTTTCCTGCACAGTCTGGCGTTAAATAACTTTATTAATCCAGGCGGATCTCAGTTTACTGTAAACTGCACTGCACTGGAATTATCAAAATGACATGAGTGGGAAATTATGTTGAAAAACCCAACAAAACTTAGTTATAAAAGATACATAATACTAAATTTATTATCATATTAAACTGGATCTGGATAGTTATAGATGAGGGTTTAGAATGTTATTTTAACCAATTGGTGAACTGCCGCATGGGAAAGTATTCATGTATGGAGGTATATTCTCTAACTTTGATTTTTGGAAAACTTGGATGTATATTCATAAAGCATTACACTCAAATTATTGAAGGATACCTGCAGACATATGATAGCTTCCACAAACCTTAAAGCAAAAATCTTGCCAAACATAAATAAAAGAATGAATAACAGAACCAGTTTTTGCTGTAATAATAATTTTAATCCCAAGATTTCCCCCCATTCTACATTTTTCTGACGCTAAATTTTCTCAGTTCGATGGCTAGCAGTCAGTCAGTCAGTCTACTTTCTCTGAGCTCAGATGGACCTGTCCCTGGCCTGTAAATAGGACAGTAAAAAAAAAGCAGCACAATTAAAGATGTAACCTCTGCTTTCTCCTTCAGACAGCGTGACTTATATCACAAATAAAATATGGTTTACACATCAGGGTTGCTTTACTATAGAAATTTACGCTGTTCATTATTACATTGAATTGTCAGTTTTAGATGACTGTGTACATGAAAGTGATACAAAGATTTTTTGAGATCGATGACCTTCAGTTGAACATAAGGCCCATGTCTTAATGATCTTATGACTATGGTTGGAATCTTACCTTGTGGATAATTCTTTTTATAAACAGCTGCCAGTCCTATCATATGAACAGGAAGCTCTGAGCAGGTCTCCTTTTATGAGCTGGCTGCTATTCCATTTCTAGCAGTAGGTAATAGTATGCTGTGTGTTTATGTCTGTTCCCAATTCTTTGGAAGGCTTTGATTAAATATTCAGTGTCAATGTGCATGCACATAAACCCATGTCAGCATTAGGTATACTACTTCCATTACAATGGCTGGAATAATTACCCATAACGGATCAGTTGAAGTTAGTTCAGTTTTGTTTATTGTGCTTTAGAGTAAATATAAAGGGGCTCAGCACTATGCGCAAGACTTGTCATTCAGTTTTTAAGGCTTCCTCACGCCAGGAATCACTACCTCTCGAGAGAAGATATATGGTAGTATCTCCCAGCAGCAGCTCCAAAGGTAATGAATAGGGGTGGAAGTGAGTGCTACAAGTACCATTTACTGCCTTCAGCTGTCAAATGTGCGGACGTTGTTTTCTTAAGAATCAGCGCTGCGAGTGTTTCAGCGGCTGCTGTGTGGGATGATGGAATTCAGTGGCAGCAGTGACCAACCTTTCGGACCTTACAGACCACTAAATTCATCATTTTAAATTCTGCGGACCATTAATATGAATTTTTTTAAAAGATAAATACGTTTGTAAAATAATGATCTTCCTAATGGTGACAAGGACTGTGGAGGCTCTGATTCATTGATTAGCTCATGGTTAAGTGAAGTATTACTATTCCTAATATTATCATTAGTTGCATTATCTTTGGTAATACTAAAGAAATGCAAAATATTTGTTTGCTTTTTCGCACTCATTATGGATTTATTTCATTTGAATCTAAGACCAAACAAGAAATGATAGTCATCAAAGTCAAACTATTTGATGCCATTAAATATACCAGTTATAGAAAATACACAGTTAAGGTCATACTTACCTAAAAGAACATCTGGGAAATAAACAAATAAAATAAAATTATCAGATAAGAATCAGTATTCACGGAGCGGGATGACTGTTGTAATGGTGGAAACAATATTGAAGCATATGGCTCAGCAATGGTTGACTCATACAACTTAAGACTACACCGACGTCACTCTGCGCCTCTCTTGTTTTTCCATCTCTAGTACAATTTGTCAAATTAGTGCAATATTAAGGCGCAAATTGTCATTCAGAATATAAGAATTTATTAGAATAGTTTTTTGTTTTGTTAATAACAAAACATAAATATTGCAAATATTTCTTATTATGGTGGGTTACCACTTCTGTCCAAGGCCGAAATTACCAGAATAAAGGTGAGTGATTGAATGACAGCAGAGACACATATAGGAAGCAAGATTGGTCACAGGACAGGGGACAGAATTGATAACTCCGCATTTACTCAGACAAGATTGTGAGGTAAGGTGACTTGGCACCTTTGAAAATGTCTAGTACTCAAATACAACCAAAATTTTACATTTTCTTGGCTATACTAAAGCTTGCAGAAATGCAAAGTCCAGACAATGGTCCTAATTTATTAAAGCTCTCCAAGACTGGAGAAGGTAGACTATCAAGGGGGAACCTGGTTGATCCCAGTAAACATGGAATGGATTTCTTAAAATCATTTGCTCTTAGTTGAGAAAAAGTTTTTAATCCAGTACCAGATCCATTCCAGGTTTTCTGGATATCCCAGGTTCTCTCAAGATAGTCTATCTTCTCCATTCTTGGAGAGCTTTATTAAGTTAGACCCAGTGTGTTATATGTGGGGAAGTTAATAATGAAAACCGTACATTTAACCAAATAAGCAAAACATTTTTTAACAAAACTAAAGCATACAAACATAAGGAATTATTTAATGAAAAGACTTAATGTGGAACTAAACAAAAAATACAAAAAGCCAAAAAATGCCAAAAAAAACTTTTCCACTACTGGATTTTTTTGCTTAAACTGCATAGTGTCCTCCATTTTTTATCTCCAACCACAAATATTTGAATTCCACCACTACCACTTGAATTACCCATATTATACACCCAGTCTTTTGGAAACATAGGGTATGTGCATAGGACATAAAAAACCTTAAACCTTAAAAACACCTTAGTACCTCAAGCTACAGACCTAACACTTAACTTACATTTTGAAATATCTTTTTTCAAAAATTATAAAATTATAATTTTTTTTTTAAGATAAAAGATAAAAAGTTGAAGTGGGAAAGATAATGAAGACAAGGGTAAAGGAGGAAGGGGGGGGGGGGTTGGGACAAGTCAAGGGGGTAACCAAGAGGGGTGGAAAGAGGAAGACAGAGGGTATCAGTAGTAGAGGAAATACAAAGAGAAGAAAGGGGAGGTCACAGCTGCAAATGCAGATTAAACCCTGGGTGGGGGAAGTGATTGTGCACCATGGGAACTAGGGAAACCTGCCACCCCCTCCAAACAATAAATAAAATATATTTGTTGTCAAATCAACTTTAAACTGGAAGATTCTCAGCATTTTTTTTATATATAATGACAAGTTCCCTTCAAAGGCATTGTGCAGTATTCTGTGAGCAGTTTGCAGTGATTTGTTGGTGCTGTATGACCAGGACTTCAGTACTCAGTGTGCCAGGGAGCCTAGTCATGACCCCTGTGAAATATAAAACTTACTTTGACAGGAATCTTTACAATCATATCAAATTTCTATCTTCACACTCCACATCTACTCTAAACCAAAAGTAGACCATGAAATCATGTAAGCAGCAGCCTGAATTGAATATTGAGTTTATGGATTTGCAGTAAAGGGTACTAATACCAAAACATCTTCTAATAACATTATAGAGTTGTAAATTGCTTCCAACCTGGTGGTGATAGATTGGGGAAGTCAGTTATCTGTATAGCATGACTGTCCACTGTGTTTAAAGTCAGCTTTATGGAGACATGGTTTTGAAAATTTGATGTGGAGGAGTATGGAGCCCTGCACCGTATTAAACATTTCTCAGAAGAATTGGAACACTAATTATGAGCCAGGTCTTCTAGTCCAACTTCCGTCCCTTAACCTCATAAATTCTCTCTCAACTGAATGGTCACATATGAATACAAACAAATCTTTCTAAAAAGTTAAGGTTTGGAATTAAATATTTGTCAAACTCATATGAGTGTAATTGTCAGATGTAGGAAAAAATGTGTCAACAGTGTATTTACCTATCTACTGCTTCTACTGTTTAAAGAAACTAAGACTGACAATATGCTGGGCACCATAACAATTCCTGAAGTTATTATCTTGGTTAAGAAAATGATTCATTATTACAGTCATCTTAACTTTAGCATATTTTTTATCATGTTACCAAGAAGTGGAAGCCCTTCCGTATACACAAGGGGAGGTTCCTCTCTCCTCCTCTATGTGGCAGCATTGCACCTACCAATGTTTTCTTCTTGGGCATGAGTGGATGAGTAGGTGCTATGGAGGTGGGGGCCAGTGCATGAAAAACAAACTACACACAAAGTTGTAATTCTGGAAATAAACTTTGTTGATTGGAATTCAATACACAGACCAAGTGGGTTTCTTTCTTTTATGTGTTTCACACTGAAACTACCCATTTAGCAATGGAGTTTAGTGGTAGAGTTACTTTACTGAAGATTTAAATATGTTCCTGCAGTCAAACCACATGTAAGCTAAATGCTTGGACTTTGATTTCCCGTTACCAACCTCAGCCTGGTATGCAATCTTCCCCCGCTTATTGCTATGTACCTCTTCTGCCAACAAGTTACCGGCTGTGGCCTGTTATCTAACCTGTTCCTGCTTATCGCCCTGTACCTCATCTATTTATGTGATGACAAGAAACATGCCATGTGACGGAGAAATGAGCTCATTGCTATGCTGCTTCTTCCTTCGCTGTCCAGTGATAGGCTTGAGGGTCCAGGACAACCTCAGCCCACACCAATTATTGGTTCTGGCCTTAGGACTGAACATGTGTAGTAATACAGAAAAAGACTGCAGGGGAATTTGCAACTTGAAGGCAAATATTGCAGAGAAAGCTAGTTTAAATTGAATTTTTATTTGGGTATTTATATAATATTTTATGGTTTGCCATCTGGAAATCAGCTTTATTATGCATTGTTTATATATGCGTGGAGTTCACCTTAAAAAATCTGACTGCTCTTTATCCCCACGTGGACAACATGACTTCCTCTTTCATGGAAACACACATAAACACATCACATAAATATTTTTAAAGAATTTCACTTTATTTTCTTTAGCAACTTCCCTTTAATTCTGAAATATTGGCAATCTGATCTTCTCTTTACATCTCTTGTAATCCTTGTAACCCTCAGTTTTAGCCCTCCTTCCTTCCTGCTTTTAAAATTCTCTTCTTTCATGTTCATGAACACTAGGAATTCTCTTCTGGATATCTTCCAGTTTCATGTGTTTCAATGGCATTATTGATTTCCTTAAGGCAATATTTAAGGTAATGTCAGATTCTCTTTTTTAAAAATAGAACATCAGGTGGTCTTTTTGTAAAGCATCTTTTAAAGTAAATCTGACATTTGCTGAAATATTCCCTGGTGGAGAATCAAGCACTGTCGTTGAAAACAATCAATCTAAAAGATTCTCCACTAGGTAATGTTTCCGTGAATGTCAAAATGCTCCTAGAATTGAGTCACTTTGGCAATTTTGAAAAAAATCTGCCATGTGAAAGTTATGTACACAGTCTTTGTGTTGAAGAGTGTTCACCAGCTCTAAAAAGTTGGTTAGTAGATTAAAAAGAACAAAAGTCTTATCTTATGGCGGGTTTACACTGCTGCTCATTGGTGCACCATGGTGCCATTGATTTCTAATAGCATTTAAGGGAGCATGGTAAAATACTCCCTATGATGTGCTATGATGTGATGCAAAAAAAAGCACATGCATCTGAGCCTTTTGGTGCATTAGGAATCCCATTCAAATGAATAGGCATTATTGTACTGCAGAAATGTGAATCCATTCTAACTAAATATATTGTTTACCTTTGTGTGGTAACAGCAGGGCACATCAGTCAATTTTAGGACAGCTAAAACCTCCCACTATTACCATCATTCCAGCCTATTCTATTGGTGCTATTAGCTAAGGTTCTACCTTTATTACTAAAGTATGTAACATTTTGTAAAATAGAACTTATTAGTATGTACCCTCATAAGTAATTCCACCTACTATTTTCTTTCAGAATCTCACCATCATGCTGAATTTCCTGCACTGTGCACTCAAGGATTGATGGCATGTTGGTGACCAGGCTAAATAACTATGCTAAAGAAGGATGAGGTCAACAAACTAAAAGCCGTATAGCTATATCACAAGACTGGCTAAATACAGTTTAGTATATAATGCAACTAGTTATTTGGATGTTTTGTTATTTTTATATTCATTTTTTAAACTGTTAAAGTTTTAAGAATCAAAGTTACTGTTTAATAAAGTTGACAATTTCAACTATAAATACAGACCAATATTCTATGCAGATTTGTAAAAATAAATGTACTTATATACCAATCCAAATAATATTGAGATACTAATTTTAGCTGAAAATACACAAAATGAAATATATAGTAACTTGAGTATAAACCTAAGGCGCAAAATGTGTCCATCACTGGTAACATAAAAAAAAGTAATCAATAAAATTGCCAGTCAAATAACTGTGAATTGTCATGGCTCCACAGGGCAAAGTGGTGGACCCTCTGTATCACAGGGTCTAAGCAGTAGCTCGGTCTTCTCCAGAACCTCTAGAGGTGAGGTTGTTGTGCGGCGAGCTGCTGCCAGGTTGCGGCCCCCGTGTCCGCCAAGGCAGGTGACTGCTAACTAGCAGGAACAGAAACATAGTGCCAGAGCGAGGGCCAAAGAATAGTTGAACAAGCCAAAAGTCAGGGCAGGCAACAAGCCGGGGTCGGCACAAGGCTAGATCAGGAACAGAACACAGAAACTGGAGCTGTAGAAACCTGGGAGCAGAACCACAAGGAATTCCTTGTCCAGGCAACTTCCTGTTGCTAGGCACTTCCTTAAAAACAGAATGTCATGTGATGAGTATTGGTCATGTAGGCCACAGACACCAACCCCACCAGCAGAGGGAGTGCTGGTGATGAGAGTCTCAGATGTTGTTCACATGCCTGCCAGCAGATGCAGTGCAGCTGCAGAATGCTCTAGTGCTCTGAGGCAAGGCAGCGGCTGATCGAGAGTCACATGACCTGAACCAGGAAGTGTGCAGAGAGTTGGATCCAGAAGCAGATTTGATGCTGGCAGCAGGGTGCAGCAAGGTGGGTGAGCCAGCAGGAGGGACAGATGACCTAAACTTGCAGGGATCTGTGACATGAATAAATACATCTATGGTGTGTTACAAGTTGAAGTATTTTTAAACTTTTGAGTTGGTTACGATGAGTCACTTGCTCCTAAATGATCCTTTGGGCATGATTATTGACTAACAGTAGATGGTACTGTGTCCTTATATAAAGTATATAACAAACTCTTTAATATTAACCTGCACTGTAAGAGTTTGTTGCACACTTTGCATGAGGACACAGCGTCATCTATCGTATGACCTGAGTATAAAGTGAGCTTCTTTTTCTAGTTGCATTTTGTTGGTAAAAAAATATTTTATGCTGGAGTATGTACAGCATGTAAAAATTGTAGAAGTCAACTTTTTAGGCAGATAGATTAGGTTGTGCAATACTCTGTGAAAGTCAGTATATTATAAAAATGTAAAAGATTCTTACATACTTGAAGAACTCACTTAAGCCAGTGATGACAATTGCTTGGCTATTGGCCAGATTAAATGGTCTTCTTTTATTCTCACATTCAAAAAAAATGGCTACTGGTGTTTTGAAAAGTCTGTTGCATAACTATGATTATATCTAGTTTCCCTTCCTAAAAACAAATGAGGTGTGGTGAAAAAAATGATACAATCACAGATTTAGGAAACTTTGCACTGAAGCAAGTTATTAGTAAGATATCATAGATAATACCGTGTTTCCACGAAAATAAGACCTACCCCGAAAATAAGACCTAGCACTTT
>NC_092869.1:25216396-25233454 GCF_032062135.1 Pyxicephalus adspersus | reverse complement strand
GTGTTTTTTCATTAAAAAAAGTATATAAGACCTACCCTGAAAATAAGACAATGTCTTATTTTTGGGGAAACACGGTACCACCGCACTTCACTTTGTGAGCCGGACCTAAAATGTTATATCTGATCATCCTCTGTTATGTGAACAAGTCCAAAACAAAATCATATTTTGTATAATAATAAAAAAATATTGGTAAAATTGAAATTTCCTTGAGGACCCTACATACAGAGCCAGAATAGGTGCACACAGGGCCCCAGATAGGAGTCTCTAAACTTGGGGACTCTAAACAAATAAATATGTGGGTTTGTAAAACAGAAGTATGACACTAACAATGGATATTTCATACAGAATTATTTACCTTCCATGAGAACAAATACTGTTTGTGCTGTTGGTGGCCTATAAGAATAAAATATGCCCCAGCATTAGTGGGAATTAGAAGGAAAATATGCCCGACTGGTGGGGCACTACGTGGGGGAAAAAAATTCCCTGGTGCCTAGAGTTCAGTACAAGAAGAACATTATAGCATCAATGGTAAGGAAGAGAAAAATTAATGTTCTAATGTAGATTTAAAAGAAATATTTGAGAACATTTAGGGTGTTCTATAGTCTTTGGGGGGCACTGTGGTAGGCTGGAGAACACTTTAGGAACTGACAAGCAATCTTGAGGGGGTGGAAGGGTCACTTGGAAGGAGCTCTGTGGTGTGGATAAATCAACCCCCCCCCCACCTTCTCCCCACCATACAGACACCCACCAAAAGATAACAATTCCGCAATTCCGATAACATCCCTGATCCAACCACAAAGTAGCGAATAGAGCTGAAAAACCACTGCAGACCACCCTGGCTTTTGCACACAACCCTGTGGAATAACTGCTGCTGCACACCCCCACCACCTCCCCAGTCACCCCACCTGCCTTGGCAGTAATTTAGTTCTACCTACATACATGTCTATGGGTCAGATAATGAGCAGAGCCAGATCAAGGTGTAAGGCTACAATTTCCAAATATGCTCAACCTGATAAACTGGGAGAGATAGAGATTGGTATCATTTATACATTACACACTTCTGAAATTGTTAACTGGCTGTTGTAGGTAAGAAAAATAGCAGAAAAAAGAAAATGGGACAAATAGGTTGTTTTATTTTCACAGAAAAATATTTTCTAATATAGTAACATTCTAGAATACTGTATATGCAGGGGTTTTTTTTTTAAATCTATCATGCTATTTTACAAATGCCATTCCAATACCAATTTAAAGATTTCTCTGTTAGAGAAAACTTTTCAAGATTGTTACACATATATTCTTGAAAAAAAATATTTATGGCAAGATTGTAATGTATTAGTTAAGCTTATGAATTTTTTTAAAGTTTTGAATAGTCAACTTTATTTGCTGTCTGTGGCCCTGTTGAGGACATATCACTTCACTTTCTGTCCCTATAATTTATAAGAATGCATAATTAAATATGCAAACATACAAATTCATCTGGAAGTTTTCCTGAAACGCATGGGGGCAACCATTGACAACTTGAGATGGTAGTTACCTGGCTTTGAAACTTCTATTCTAGCTTTAATTGACCAACTTAAGAACCAGCATAAGTAATGACTTCTGAAAATTCTCTGACATCTCTAAAACAAGGGAAGGTATTTCTAATTCATCTAAGGTTTCTGGATTGCTACAGACTCAGGTCTGGGAGCATATCCAAAGGAAAATAATACCAATAGGTTCATTTCCAAATGACTGAATTTTCTGGAAATCATAAGTCAACAGCAGACAAAATATCTTACACGTGCATGCCATGTTTTAGGGCTGACCATGGGGTGTTTACTAATCAATAGTTCAATTTGTCTGGTTGGTTAAATTGGCAATAAATCTACTCATCTGTAACTGACATTACACTTCTAGTAGCAGTAGGGTAAGAGGACAGAGGGTAAATAGTGAGAAAGGGCATTGGGCTCAGCAGAGGATATTCTGTCCCTCTGGTAAGACAATCTGACCCTCCATGTAACTGCTGTAAAACACTATATAGACTAGAAGCCAGTCATGGAGCTGCATACACATGTGCAAACAAAAAGAGGTAAGGGAAAGGTGACACCACCAATGTGTGCTGCTATTCCAATCAACATGCAGTGTATTTTGACCAGTGTTCCTGGCCTAGCCATGATGATGTTGCATTAGGGGGGGTGAGTACCTGTATGTTCCTCTGTGTGAATCATGTGTCATGGGGTGAGTGGATGCTTGAACAAAAAAAAAAACGCACTGCTCCGAGTATTAAAATCTTTGCTATATGTATTTTACCTGTGTTTTCAGCTAGTTGTTTGATATTTGGCTTTACTGCTTTTAAATTGCAAATGAAATAACCATAGTATTATAGTTGTAGATGTGGGATAGTTCTGTATTGACACTACTGCAGTCTTCTTTCATTTAGTAAACTTGTCATAAAGTCATCTCCCTGCTTCACCTGGGTGTTTGCGAAGCTGTACAAGTTCCCTATGTAAACAGAAACTTTCAGCTGAAAGTTGGAGCTCTGCCACTCCCCCCTTATTTAATCTCCAATGACCTTTAAAGAGGTAAATACACTAAGTAGTAAGCCATTATGGGTGTTATCCACCATACCTGTAGATTTTTTATTTTATTTTATGGAGAATGTAACAAGGGAAACCCAGAGGTGGGAAGAAACACCCAAAGATGGGCTGAAGCACCCAAATATGAAAAGGGAATTATGAAAGGGAGCTCTTAATCCTGTATTATCTATGTCATTTAAGAAGCAATGGCTTGACTAAGCCAATCAAACTCCTGAACTTTGCCATTAGAGATTCGCTTAAACATTGGACTGCTCAATAATAAGTTGTATGACTCAGAGAATATTTACAATTATTATTTTTATACCTGCTTACCTTTCAGACCTTCAATTACAGTGTCTGGCAAAAGGGACACCTTCCAGTAACTACCTATCATTTCTGAGATGCCATATGTCTCAAAGCCAACATTTGGAAAGAAAGCTGAACAATGTAAAAAGATGTCACAATACACCTATTCTTTAAAATCACCTATTTTTTTTTGCCATGCCCACCAACTACTCTGACACCATGGCACACTTGTGCATTTCACTTACGTCATCTACATACACCTGTTGCTAAATCAAAGAGACAGATGGTGCGCCCCCCCTGCTTCCCCATGCTAAATGTTTCCAGTCTTCCCCTATATCCCAAGGTAAATGAATACTTCCTTGTGTAATAAGGGACACTGGTATGTCCTGAAGAGTGATATATATTGACAGATAAATTAAAAATCTTCCAATCACAATGCCAATACATGTATATTTCCATATAAATAAAAACAATTGTTACAGAGACCAACTTGGACCTGCTAATACCTAATGGCCTATATTTTACTTAATGCCACTCATCCTGATCATCATCCCAACTTACCGGAGGTCGCTTCCATTCAAACTTGACTGGAAAATTCTGGCTATAGAACATAGAGCTATCATCAGCTGGAAATTCCCGATCTTGAAAGAGAACCTTTCTTTCCAAACATTTCTTTCGAAGTTCTTCAAATGTCTTTTCCCGTCCTCCTATAATTGGTAAGTTTCTGCTGATAATGGCAGAATAGATGCCTGTACCACTACCTGGGCCTGCATCATGAGCAGCATTGGTAGGGGCTGAGCCAGATCCAGTTGGGTGTACTACCTTGGCAACTACTTCAGACGGCATGTAGAGTGTTTGAATCTGCTGAAATAAGGCTGCAGGAATATAAAAAATTTCACAACAGAGAACAGAGGAAGTTCAGTGATGCAATTTCTCTCTGGGTGACTAATGTCCTAATTTATATAGGCAAGCTAGCACATTTCTGTAGAGAAAACCATTGCTTTTCCTTATCCTCTCAAGGAAATCCTCGGGCTAGCCTCAGTTACTTGTACATACAGGATCTTTCAGCAGGTTGCTGGGTGAAAGGCGGAGGAGAATCTGAGCTTTCTGTGCCCTGTTGCATTGAAGAAGCTTCTGCCAGGATGCTAAAAATAAACAAACCAAAAGACTCTTCCAGGCAAGCAGATTCCTCTCATCATAACATGACCTCAGGGAACAGACGTGTCCAATCACAATTTGGCTTTTGTAGAGAGATAAAACTTTTCAAGTCTTTCAACCAGAAAATTATTTCCCCTTTCTGGTGATCACACATTCCAGATTGATTCATAAAGAAATCCAGGCTACAAAAACTTAACAGATTTCTAATATCCCAATTTATGTTTCCAACTTTTAAGCTTATAACCAGTTTATTCTAGGTAGAGTCAAATTAGGGCACTTGTGCCAGGACAAGCACACAGTGCCATTCAAAATTCTGAAGATCCGCTGAACATCTAGAAGTTCGATTGGTGTTAAATTAAATAATATTGATAAAAGTACCGCACTTGGCAATTGCTGCACAGTCCATCAGGAGAAAAGTACAGTGATGGTAAGAGTATGTGCGTAAAGAATAAAAAGAATCTCTGTGAATTAATCATGTGTGACATGACCCAAGTGGGCAATCAGTTAAGGACCGTCAGTAATTGACAGCTGCTGGGTGCTATATAGCTCCCTCCTCCTTGCTCAGACTTGCTGTTACAGGGCCTGGTTAAGCAAAACATTCCAGCATTAACTTCCTTTGTGGTTCTGAGATGTTATGTGACTGCATAAAGAGCAACAGAGGAAATCAATGATGGAAGAATGTAAAACTGTGAATTATGATGTACTTATTATTTAGTGTTATGATAAAAGCAGATCTTTTTAAAATGTTATTATGTCTAAAGGGGCCTTTGTATCTGGGATATGTTTACTTCCCTAGTAGTTGATGGAACTTGAACTTGATGGATGTCTGGATGTATGTAAGTATTTATTCAAGTCTATATCATTTTTTACAGATGAGCAAGAAGGTTAACTCATGAGGTGTATTTTTACCAAACATACCAAACCAAACATTCTCTGATGTAGAATTATTCACTGCCATTGGAAACTCCTGGATCTGCCCTAATTAACATTATCCAGGTGGTAAAAAAAAGCAAAAAAAAAAAAAACACCAACATAGTACACAGCGCTTTACAAAGTCCATAGTCATATCACTTGCTGTCCTTCAAAGGGGATCACTATCTAATGTCCCTACTATAGTCATATATCTACTATTAGGTCAATTTTGGGGAGAAGCCAATAAGTTAACTACATATTTTTGGAATGTGTGAGGAAACCCACACAAACAATATGCATAAAGTGCCTTGGCCAAGAGTCAAACCTTTCACCTAGCGCTGCAAAGGCCAGAGAGCTAACTTCTGAGCCACCGTGCTCCCCAATGCCTTACCAGAGAATGATGGGTGAATATCATATCATAAACCCCCAAACTTCATTATGTGCAACACATCTATTACAACCCCCTTTTTAATTCGTAGACAATATATTCTCTCTTCCCTACCAACTCACCACTCCATTCAATGGAATAAAATTGTGTATTATCTAGACCACCTGTTGCCCCATAAACTATAAAATGGTAAATTAAATATTAAACATTTAATTTTTCTAAGTCTTTAACTTGTCTTATATTTAGGCCATACAATTATTAGTTCAAATATATTTCCATGCTGGTCTCTGCTAATATCTATGTGTATGTTTTAATTATAATACAAAGCCTATGATACCCTGAATGTAATGTATTGTTTGTTTTTTTCTGTATTATTCATTGTTTAAATAGAAAAGAGACATTTGAGCTATACCATTTGTTTGCAATACATTTAAAAAATGCCATTCCTGCTAGTTTAATGCATCCACTGACTGCAAAATTTGTTTAGGTGTCATTTTTGTGATGGGATGGTAGTACAGATGAAGGCAGGAAACATAAATTCCTTTTTACAATGTATTCAATAAAACTAGTCCTAGACCAGAGTTAATGATTAGCATAATTTAAAATTGGTTATTAGCCTGGGTTATGGTTGGAGATAGTGATTTGTAGGGTTATTGATTATCTAAGTCTAGTGGTTATTGCCAATAAGTTATGGCCAAGCTTTTCATTTTTTATTGTATCAATTTACATAGTATCAATAAATTCCACAGTACTTTACAGGGTACCTGTAATCATTTACTTCAATTCTGTTCCTTGAAGGGCTTACAATGGCTTCTAATGTGAGAAATAATTTTAACCTTTTTGGTAAGTTTTAATTTCATGCAGCTTTATTCATTCTGAAGGCAGGATAATATCATTATTTTGATAAGTAAGGAATATGTCCTTTATTTATGTTATTTTTATGTATTTGTGTCTTTTACAAATATATTAGGCTGGCCTATAGTGGAAGCACATTGGTGATGTGATATATTCTTTTACATACAAAACTGTGATTTTACTTGAGCTTTATTTTTTTAAAAACTTTTGCTGGCTTTGCAAACTATATTTAACCATCACACATAAAGTATACCCCTCTGGGACAGCCCTAGCTTTTAAATCATCTTGCAGTAACTTGGTGCCAGGCTGGCTTATTCTACCACTAAACATTCCAAATTGAAAATGGAATGAAAATGTCAGCCTAAAATGCATGAGAACATCTATTCCTGTTCCTATGAGCAATACGTAAAAAGTCCCATCATGCCGGTGGCATATAACTTTCAAAAATAAAAAGGCTCCAGTGAATGACTCAATAACCTGTTGATTGTCTTTTCATGTATGTCCCTGATCTGCCTGAACATGCTGTGAAATGAAAAGAAACATGCATACCATTTAATAAAATACATATTAAAATGTTGGGAGCTTGAATGTTCAGACAATAGTTGGTGGTTACAAGGCAAAGGATACTGGTCATCACCACAGATGTCCTCTTCTGTGTTTGTGAAAGTCTTTCCTTCTTATTCCTAATCTGTTGTATAAAAGTATTGCTCTATATTATATACATTTTTCCTGTGCTACAGCTTTACATGTCTTTTCTGCTCTACTGTCCTGTCCATTGTACTCCTTTGGTTTATGATGGATGCTAAATTGTATTTTACCATTTTTTTGTGATATCTACCATATCTACTATACTTTTTCTGTATGCAATGTTGTACATGTTGAATATTAATAACAGTTGGCTCAGTGGCACAGGGCCGAATCTCAGCTTTGTCTTCTCCTGACACTATCTTCAAAGAGTTTATATGTTCTCCCTGTGTTTGTGTGGGTTTCCTCTGGGTACTCTCGTTCCCAAAAAACCTGCACTTAGGTTAATTGGCTTTCCCTCAAAATTGTCCTTAGACTTTGGTAATGACATATGACTATGGTAGAGACATTAGATTTTGAGCTCCTTTTGAGGGACAGTTAGTGATAGGACTATGGACTTTGTAAAGCACTGCACAATATGTTGGTGAAATTTAAATTCAAGTAAATAATAAATTATCTGGTTTATGTCTTCAGCCATACTGATAAACTTATCATCAGAGTTGGATTTATTATCAAGATTTGCTCATATTCCCTTTAAATCAAACCTTTGCTCTGTCTAAAGAGGACAAGTAACATGTTAACTTGAATCCCCTAAACCAGGGGTCTGCAACCTGCGGCTCTTCAGCCTCCTTGTTGTGGCTCCCTTCGGCTGCCACCAAAATATTTCAAAATTGAAAGCCCTCCACCCAAATGCTAAAAGAAGACTAAATGATCATGTTGCTGAAGATAGTCCAAAAAGTGAATTGCTGACAGCTGGTGCCAGACAAACAGATCAGAACATAGTAATGCGTGATTCTAGTGGTCTGGAGATTTATGTACCAGCAGCAATGTGCAAAGCATAGAAGTCCAATGAAGATTTGTAGAACAATATATGTGCAACCTGAGGTCTATCATTCAACACGCAGACTTCAGACAGCCATAAATCTAATGCTCAGGTCAACGGGGAATTTTCAGCTAGTTAATTTTGTGTAGCTCTTTATTACAGATGATCTGCTGAAAGAAACCGCATTTCACAAACCTATGCAGAACAGTGTTATTTTATTGGCAGCCATCTAAACCCTGCTATGGGACAGTACTGCAACCCATCCAACATTAAAAAATTAAACGCAGGCATCACAAAGCTCTCATACTGAACCATAGCTATACCTCTTGTTTGGTACTTTTGATGCAGCACCTACAGTACTTTGATTGCCAAACTAATGACCCATGTCAAAACTGTTTGAAATATATTTTAAAATGTCTACCCTGAAATTTGCTTTATTTTATTGCAATTATAATGTTTTTCTGAGCTATGTTGTTGTCACAGAGTAATGAATGTTTCTGTTGATACCTATTATTTTGAATACACATTTTGTGTACTGTAAGTTTGCTAGTGCTAGGAGGAAGATGTTTGGTTTCATGTGGAATTATTGAGTGGCAACCAAGCACTTTAGATCTTCCAGATTGCCTTGCAGTTGCCATTTTTTCTTTACCTGGGTACTTATCTGAGTAACCAGAGGGTAGGCTCCACAGGTCCCATGCCGCTAGGAGTTGCATTGGTGCAGGAGTTACTATCAGACAGAACATTGATCCACCACTGCACACTACTTAAGGAGGCACATAATAAAAAAATAAATAAATCACACACACATTCCCACACAAATAAAAGTTATGCTACTCTCTCCCCCTAGCCTCTCCAACTGGGTTGATGAAATCAAGATCAACTGGGTAAAGGAAAGAAAAAAGTCAAAACATATTTTCCAAAATCTAAAATATGTGGGTAAATTTAGGCCAATACAGAATGTAGTCAGAATATATTGAATTATACATAATATCTAAAAATTCCAGTTGTACCTCTAATAATTTTGACACTATGCAGTGTTTCAAGATAATTTATTTTAGGTACTAGAATGACATCTAGAAGTGATTATTGGTATTGCACCAAATGTCAGCAAGCGGGTGTATGTATTTTAGATATCTGGCTACAATTATTTGAAATTGCTGAAAAGAAAAATGGTTTGTGACATCTACAAGTTTCAAAATGCATTTTCACACATGAGACTTAATTCTTTTCTTTATTAAAGTTTTACAGGCAAGAAAGTGCAGAGCAATCTATAAATAGTATACCATAAGAGGAGCCAAACTGCAACAACTAGCTTAAGCTAGGCAGCCAGCCAAGGTAAACATTACATATGATAATGGAGTACCTAGAGCAAGATAAACACACAATCTGTATAATGACATATCCAAAAGTTACTGGAAAGCCAAAGTAACCCCTAAAGTCGATCTACTGTATATTGGTATACATGGAGGGACAAAAAAACTGCTGGAGAAGGCGAGAGGAAGGGAAAAGAGGGGATAAGGAAAAGGAAAGACATTGTACAGGGAGAGACAAAGAAAGGGAGGAGGTTGGGAAAAAGCGATTAGGATCAGGAAAAGTACAGATTTAATGCTTTTTAATTAAGGAAAAATCTACTATCGCTAGATAGCATATACAGTAGCCATTCTCAACCAGGGTTCTGAGGAACCCTAAAGTAATTTCATAAGTTGCCAAGGGTTTCTTGATCAATGGCCGATTGACTGCCAACCAGATGGTACCTGCATAGATCTGGGGCCAGCGCTTTGTGGCAGAATCAGCTGCATGAGGCAAAGCATTCTTCTCACTGGCAACCCACCCACATGTAATTTTCCCCATTGGCTATATATATCAGGGGTTCCTTGAAATTTATTTTAAGGCTTCCTTGGATGTAAAACAGGTTGTGAAAAGCTGACATAGAGAAATAATGTATAGATGTATATATCCAATAAGGTAAAATAAAGAAGCACAAAGCATGTAGACCTGTATAAATCAGGCCAAATATATAATCAAGGCCAACTCTATACAACCATATAACCAAACTTATAAAGACGCTCTCATGTGTGCCTCCTCCTAAGCGTGTACTTGGAAAAGATTCTTCTACATGGTCAGTCTGGCTTGGCCTACCTGTGGCCCTGTAAAATCTGGTCCTAATCTCAGTTCTAGTATACCTGAGCACATAATGGTTATTATGTGGCATATACAGTATGTGTAACTTTATCATAAAGTTCTTTGAAGTAGTAAATAAAATGTTTAGAATATTAGAAAAATCGGTACATTGCAAATTTGGCATCATCATATACTATAAAGCTACATTTAGTCAGATAATACCTGCCCCAATCCATTGTAAAATTTAAAAACATCAGGTTTGTATTATTAAGTTAATACAAAAATAATAATTTATTGTATTTTAATGCAAGAAGTATAAATTGTATTTGTTTTCTGCATTAAGACTTGCAGATGGAGCGGCAGCATTATGAGCCCATCAGGTGTCCTGCATTTACATATGTTGATCAGGAGAATGCATACAGGTCAAGCTGCTCCTTCACTGGCCAAACACAGACTGGAGGCAGATAGGTGATTGTACAAAAGTATGGGGCTGCCATTGTTGTGCCTCTTTTACAAATACTATTGCTTGAATGTTTCTTGCTCCAGTACAGATCCAGAACAAGAATTAAATAAATGAATGTCAGAATTCCTTATATCTGCACAAGCATTAGCATAACAGCCTGGGAATGATCATGACCCCAATAAAACCTGGGCAATGGCAGCATCCATGCTTTTTGAATAACAGAGCCACTTTAACAGTTTATAAAGGTCAAATCATCAACCTGGCTTTTCTGTGGTTGAATTGAAATACAAATCCTTAGGTAGGAAAACTAAGTTCCTTGTGTGTATTTCAGTTGTGTGTTTATCTGTTTCCTGAAGTATACTTATTAACAATATAATGAATCAGTTTCTGAATAATAAACACTATCTTTAGGCATATAAATAAATAACAGATATGCAGCGTGACTATAGTCAGTTCCTATATCTCAGTGATCATAATGTGTTCTTAGGCTGGTACCTAAGGGAAATTTGGGAAAAACAAATGACCTGTCTCAGAAAGCTCTGATGGATGCAGTTATTTCTCAGCTCAGTGGCCAAATACTATTAACTGCTCAACACATTAAGTTTCTCAGAAAGTTGGGTCGTTGCCATAAGACTAGTATAGGGTGCCTGTTTTCGGAAATGTCAGCTTTCATTACAGGCTTTTGACAAAGACATTTTAGTTGAGCAGATTCCCCTTTTCCCATGCCATTAATGGTGATATAAAACATAGAAATATAGCAATTTCCATCATTTTGCAATAAAAGCAAGTATACACATTTATTGAGTATTCTACTGAAGGAAAGAAGTGCAGAGAAACCAATAATGGAACCAATACAGAATATAAACCTGCACAATAAGCCACAACCAACTTTTTACAGCACTGTTTTTTAACCAGGGTTCCCCCAGAGGTTGCTAGGGGCTCCTTGAGCATTTTGTGCCTCTCTGGTCAGTTTAACTCACATCAATTATCTTTTTGATGGTTTGTAGGGATGATATTCTTCCCACTTGCCTCCCACGTAAAAAAGACCTCACCAAGCTAATGAACTGTGAGCAAGTGACAATTAAAACATATTAGGTTTATTACAGTAACTTTTAAAAAATGTGCATTTGAACAAAAAAATCTTCTTTATACATAATAACATACAAAGTGATTTGAAAATATGATTGGAATGACACACAAAGTAGATCTAATACATAGATATTATAATGGTTTATGGTGGTGACGCGTTTTACAGAGCATTGGCTGGTTCATCAGATCAAAATGCCATACCAATAGAAGTCAAGGATTGAATGCAGATAAATTAAACCATGAGATGAAATTGACTTCAAGTTATGTTTTGAACTGTTTCATCTCATAGTTAGTTTAATTTATTCATTTGGTCCCAAAAGGGAATGTCAGCAAACAGAAAAGTTCAAAGATGGAAATTGTTACAGGTGTGTAAATGTCCTGTAACTCTTTTATTGGCCAGTAAAACAGCACAGTGGCATCCAATTGTGGCCCTTCAACAGAGCATTTCTGGGCGGACTGGACTACAAATAGACAACGGTTTATAGCCCAGTCATAGGCACCACATATTATTATTGCTTTTTTGAGTGTTTATGTTTTATGAAGGTGTGTCACTTTCTATTATACAATTTTTGGCAAGGTATAGCGTTTAATTGTGAAATCTGGCACCTCTTCTCTGTACCTCCTTCCTGTTCACTGATCCATTTTTCTCTGGACTCCATTCAGCCCCCAGAGCTGCAATCAAGTAGCATTTTCTGAACTTTGGCTACATCTGTACAGTTAGGTAGTAATAAACTGTGGAGAAAAAAAGAAGTGTTCATAAATCAATTACTAAGAAATCAGCAGAGGTGACCTCAGGGAGAAGAGGAGACTGGAGCCACAGGTGAGCCGGGGAGAAAGACGAATTGAGCAGACTGGCTGGTGTGCATACCTGATGTGAAGAGAGCAGCACTGCATGGTATTTACTAATCATAATTATTATTTTTTTAATATAATGCACCAACATATTGCATATGCTTTAGTGAATGTATTAATAATTTTAGGAATACAACATTTATAAATATACTTTGAGCACTGCAGAAACAAACCTGAACTAAACTTATTTATTTTATTCTTTGGAATTGTATTTAATTGCTTTTAATTACTAAAAAAGAGTAATAACACTTATTTGGAAGAGTGTAAAGAAAGGTTCACATAAAATAAAAGAGATCTTCTGGTGCTCATCTGCTTATAAAAATGCTAATTGCCTGGTGTTATTCTAACCCAGTTGCTTCATCAATTTCTGCTTCACTGACACAAAGGAGATCAGGAAATTTATTTTTTCATTTTTTCAAAGTCCAAATTACAGTTTGCCAGGTGAGGTTAACATGTCCCTGTACATGCTGGCAGTGCTGTTGTGCCTGTCATGGTGGGGTGATAATCATATAGGCACATCTTAAAAGCTTTGTACACATGGTAGGCTCATTACAAACTGGTGAATTAAAGGTTGATGGTCCTAACCTGAGTATTTAATTTGCCATTAATGACCACTTTAAAACACTAGTTGCCTGCCCAATTCTGGTTCTGATATTTTGAGTTACAGTCCAAGAATCAGCAGAAATGAAGTCAGTACATCTAATCTGCATTATTGTAGCTAGTAAATATGTCAGAAAACATGACATAAAGCCCTTTTTATGTATCCTCATCACTTTAAATCCTTCACAGTGTCACTGGAAACTGCTGCTTGTGGGTCACATTTACCTACTGCATATATTTTTTTCTGCAAAGAAAAGCTGGCAATGGTTGACATTGCCCTAAACAGATTTGTGGGGTCAGCATTGGGGGGGCAGGACATTGCATTGTTTTGTTTAACAAGGGTCCCCAACCCCTGGTCTGTGGCCCACTAGTGGGCTGCGGCCATCTGACAGGTGGGCCACAGCTCTGGCCGTACAACCCCAAATGGGATCAGGAGAAGGACCCTGGTTGGGGTTGGGGTGAACGGGCCAGAGCTGCGGATCACGTCTCCGGTAAGCTTAGCAGGCTCAGGGCGGTGGGCGGGTCGTGTCTCTGGCTTAGACCTGTGATGGGAGAGTGGGCAGGTTCTGGCATCATGACGTCAGTTTCTTCCACTTTGAGTGACACACCGCTCCGTGCATTTAGTAGTTCGGTTGGGGACCACTGCTGTATAAGACCTTAGAAGAAGACTGTCAGTGTATGCAATCTTACTTACACTTCAGTAACCTGCAGGCTTGCTGTTTTTGGAAGGTTTTGGTTCACCTGCAGTAAGCAGAGAACTGCAAATACTAATGGGTGGCAGGTAAACAGTTTGTACAGAGCTCTACTATGATCCTAATGCAATCCAATGATCAGCTTCTGAAATACAATCTCATAATGCATTAGCAATGACGGGAATCGGAAGTCTTTGATGACATTTGTCGAATTTGTGCTTGGCATTATTTCATAACAAATGAAACTGGAGTCATTTCTTGTCCAGTCCTTTACCTTTAATTCCTAACTGGGGCTACTTTGGACATTGAGGATCATTTTAGCCAGGCTAACATGCATGCGATTCGACCATTGGGCTATAAGGGTTAGGCTTGTAAATGGTTTTCTTTCTTCAGTGCATGTATTAATAAAGAAAACTATAAGTTTCACAAAGACACAGCAGATATGTGGGAGTATGTGGAAGTTACACTTCTACTCAAATTATCCCTCCTCTGGCAGCTTTTTTCCCTCTGGCCTCTGGCTTTATGGGGAGGCCCTTTGGTATTCTCATTTACAGTTAAAAAAAATGATCCTACATTATTTTTACATATGATTATGCCAGGCCTACAACCAACAGAGGAAGTGCCTAGAGACAAGAGGCTTCAGGGATCCATTTGAATCAAAGGAGGAAGCCTGTGGGAACAAGGAATACGACATTGAAATATGTATTTACCCCTTGTGGGGAAAACTCATTGCAAGGGTGATTTTGTTTCAAGGCTAGCTCAGCCAGCTATAAGTGATATCATCCATTAGATTAAAAAATAGAGCTTGATGTGTGTAGTTTATGTGTAGAGTTGTCTTTGTGAGGGGAGACCACCTGTAGTTGTCACCTACCTGATGGATGACCAAGTGATGGAGGTAGCCCCTTTTGCCAAGCTGGCCCTGGTTGCTCTGATGTTGGTGACAAGGGGGCACAAATGCTGGTACATGAAATACAGAAGAGCAGATCTTAGGTAGGTCAAAGAACAGGCAAGGTGCAAAGGGGACTCAGATATCTGAAATTTTTTATATTGCTCATTAGATATAATCTCTTTATAATTCAGATAGTTGTTTACCCAGTTGGAGTTTGTAATCTAATTTACCTATCACTAAGTACATGTACTTATTATGCCTCTACCCTGGAAAACCAGAATAAAAGTAAGATAAATGTGATCTGGGTATAATTACAGTGCTGAGCTATGAGCTATGACTTTACTTTCTAAGTTATTATAATCATTTATCCTAGGTACTTAAATAAGATAATACAGGTAGTCTCCGAGTAAAGGACATCTAACATACGGACGATTCCTAGATACCTAGATGCAGAACGGAGGCTTGATGGGGGCGGTATGCATGACTTGCAAAAGAAATCTTTTGCTATACACAGCTGAAGTTGGGGGAGATCTTAAGGGCTGAGCTGATTTTTAACATCTTGTAAGTCCTTAATGACCAAGACAAACTCTGCATTTGTTTCTTTTTGCATATCAAAGCACAGCTTACTCCAGAAGTTATTTTGTTTTTGCTTTGTTTGTGATTAGCTCACAGTGAATATTTATACATTAATTAACACCTCGCTGCCTAATAATATGTTGAGACAAACATCTGTCCTAATTGCATTTAATAAAACAATGTACATGTTCTGACTTACATACAAATTCAATTTAAGAACAAACCTACAGTCCCTAACTTGTATGTAACCCGGGGACTACCTGTACTGTCATCTACAGGTAGATACATGATTGTTATGACTCTATTAAGCAAACACTAATCACATAGACTTAACAGTAATAAAAGTGGTTTGATAACTCAATGCATGTGTGAAATGATGTGTGTTCAGAAGTCTTCCACTGAGCTATGGTTCTTCTTTTCAAGTTTATATAAACATTCATTTCATGTTTCATATAATTACCAACAATAACATTGTCAATTGCAGGGATATACATAATTACCATGGCTCTATTACTCACCTTCCAATCACATGGATGTTACATTAATAAAAGTGGTTTGGTAACTTTGCTGCAGTTGTAGCAGCCTGTCTACTAATCTGGGATTATGTGCATATAATCTAGTAGCTCTTGTATGTAAAAATGTGTATATTATCTGATGAAGGCTAAGTGACACCCAGGTCAAACCAGGAGATTGGCTCAGTTCTTTTCTTTTTTTATTGTATGTTGTCTTACAAAACTGTCTTTGCCAAGAAAAAAATAAGGAAATGATAATGTTAGTAACTAGTACAGTAAAAGAGTATTTTAATGTTGTCAAGACATTAGGTTCTGTCAAATCAGCCTATTCTAATAATTGCTGCAAAAGTAGGTGCGCATGTTCAAGTGCATCTGTGTCTAGCCACACAAAGACAATTCATTTTATTAATATGAACAATAATAACATTAAACAGTATTTATATAGCGGCAACATATTACGCAGCACTGTACATTAAATAGGGACAATTAATAGTTTGCATGTTCTGAACAAACAGTAAAAGAGCTTTCAAACAAGTTTTCACTCAATTCTGTTGCAACTTGTATTTTAAAGTAATTACTTAAAAAACATCTGCTCCAACAGAAAATGTCAGAAAAAGTCAGTTTCTAACAGTTTAGAAACATTTAAAAAGTTGGAAGGAGGCTGTACTGCAATGTGTTTTTGAATGTGCCCTTGTGCCAGTCTTGGGATTTATTGAAAATTAAAAGAAATACATACATTAATTCTTATATAATAGAATAATAAAATATAATATAATTATACAAAAGGGAGCTTTGTGACTATGGAAGAATAGATTAGAGTGCTCTCTGCTCCATTAGCAGTCCACAAATAAGGCACCTGAAATATTTTTTTTTCTGTCTGTTTCCCTTTTATTTTTTCATCTGATAATCCTAAGAAAACCACAAGTCTGGTCCATAAGTGGTTACATTTACTCCTCCTATATTTGTGGAGAAAGCCCATCCATGGTTGCCACCCAGGTTGAATTTAAAACACACCTGTCTCTGTTAATCCCATGTGGAATAACATTATTCATAAAATCATAATTCATTTAAATATTAGAAATTACATGTATAAACATAATAGGACATATATTATACCCATTATAGTCTCATAAATCTCCCAATGCGTTTTGTGATTCTTCAGGAAAAAATGATGAGATTTGTACATCCTAATTCCGGTCCTGACTCTGTTCTGTTCTAATTTTAGTTCATAATGCATCGGATGAAAGTACTAGGAGTGATCGCTTTGGGAGTGGCTTCTCTGGTGATTGGGATTCTGATTGGACATTTTGCCATTGCACCAAGACTACCCACATGGCTCAAGAGAATGAGCAAAGATGGAGACCCCAAATACAGCAATCAGCTTCAGCAAGAGATTCGGGCTGAGGAGATCCATAAAAACTTGCAGTAAGACCAAAAGGCTTCTTTTTATGCCATTATCTTTGGATTAATGTGCGTCATCCTGTGTACACTTTAATATCTTGTATATATGTTTCACTTGCATA
>NC_092869.1:25213862-25216210 GCF_032062135.1 Pyxicephalus adspersus | reverse complement strand
CCTATTATTCAATCCATCACAAAAATCCAACTCCTGCTCAGTAAACATTTCATTGGATGCACTTTTATTCAAGGTTTATTTTCCTGTGTTGAAAAGATCTGTTTATTCTTACGTTAACTATAGATTATTTTTTACAAAAAGTTTATTCTGACTAGTTTATAATACATCAGAATAAAGTAACTGGGCACGCCGGAGGAGCTTGGTATTTCAGAACTAAATTCTGTTTGCTTACTTGCCATTTTCAGCATTTAAGCATCTCATTTATAGATAAACGAGGGTGGTGGTAGGGGGTTTCCATCTTCAGTACTATCTTCAGCAAAACATAAAGTGGAGCAGTGGATGCTGGGATAGTATAGTGATGCACATGCAGATCATCACCATTTAGCACAGGGAGATACACAGCAGGGGTTCTTCCCACCCCTGTGTTTTATTTATGTTTTATTTCATGCTGGATTTTCTAATTAGTAGTTCATTTAAAACGGAACATTCAATAAAACAAAAATAAAAAAAAAACACCTTACAGGTTGAAAGCTGTTGATTCCTTCACGATCCTAGTCTAATCAGTCCTGCGCCGTCTTATCTTCCTTCTTCTCAGCGTGAACTGGAAACCAGGTGCTGCCATCTTCTGTCTTTTTCCTTCCTCATCTTATGTCTCCTAAACTTGCTCTGTGCAGCAGCCTGCAGCACAACATCCTCACCATTAGTGGCTCTGAAGAAGACCAGGCTGCTGCTTAAACTCTGCACCTTGGCCCTCAGGGCTCACACCACTATTGTGAATGCCATAGCACGCCCGGGTGACATTTCCTGTAAAAAAAAAAGATCTCATATGCATTATATTTTTTTTTATGTATTTTTAAATTCCAGGAAAACCCCTTCATGATTTCTGGCATGCTCAACAGCACTCTCTCCTGCGTCTGCAAGCAGTTCTGATCCTGGGCGTACCTGCCCTTCCAAGTTTTATCAGTTTCGCCCCCTCCCACCAGCCAATCAGGAAATAGCTTCTTAGTTGCCCTATTTAGCTGGCTCAGACACAGCACTCAGCGTTCATGCAACTTGTCTCCACTAGTACCGAGTCCCTCTAGCTCTGTTGAGCATTTCCTCCACACCTGTTGATTAATTGAGTGGTTCCCAGTCCAGCTCCCGTGTTTACCCCTTGTCGCCCAGTCTGTTGTTTTCTTGTCTGTTCCCTTGTGCTGTTCCAGTGTTCTCTTGTGTCTGCGGTCACCCCCATGTCACCCATGCCTCCCGGGTACCCCCGTGTCCCCCGTGCTTCCTATGTCTCCAGTGTTCCCCTGTCCCTTTGGACAGTGGGATTGGACTAAAGTCAATTCTCTGGATTCTTGGTATTTGACCCCTGGCTTGGTTCCTGACTATGACTGTCCGCTGCCTGCTTCAACCTTGGCCTTTCTTGACTATCCTCTGCTGGTTGTCCTGGTACCACCCATTGTCCTGCCCACCTGCCCCGCAGAAGCCTTCAGCGCAACATCCTCACCACTAGAGGCTCTGATGAAGATCAGGCTGGTTCTTAAGTTGTTAAACTCTTGCTCTTCTCAAGGCTTACACCACTATTGTGCAAGCCATAGCCGTCCCTAGGCACTCTGTCTCTCCAAGCATGACATAGCAGGCTTTGAGAAAGGGGAGAGTCCTCCCCTTCAAAATAAAGAGTTAAATAATATAGGTCTGCTTTAAAGGAAAATTCAAAAATAGAGCTCCCAGCAACTTTAAGAGACAGGCTATGTAGCTTTATTGCAACAAAACAAACTTACCTGCCTGTTTCCAATCATCCCTAGACTGTGCACTGAGCTGCATCTGATCAGACCAGTGTGCATTCTTGGCATACCTTGATACAGGAATAAATGAACTCTGCACAGAAGTTGTTTCAGCCATTTCCATTTTGGTTATTTCAATCCCGAACTTGAGAAAAACTGGCCAAAATTGTTAGAACATTTAAGAGAGTCAGAGGAGGTGAGTTTAGTTCTGTTTAACATTGCAAACAATAAAATTGTCAGTCATTGGGTTACTTGGAACACTTTTCTGGGTTCAATTACTGTCTGTCCTGCCCAGCATTTCTGCCTCACCTCCAACTTCCCAGCATAATATTTTATGTAGCAGTTGGGGTACAAATGAAGAGGGATACTATAGTTTGACCTGAGTGACACACATTTTTTGGTTTTTGACATCACATCCAAGATGGCAGCACCCAGCAGCAGTCAAAATGCATTTGAATGTCTACATAAGAGGGGTCCTTACACGTAAATAACATGCAACAGTTCATTAATTGTACATATAATCCTATGGGAAGATTGCTAACAGAATGAATGACCTGCTGGAACAGTTTCTTGATAGAC
>NC_092869.1:25190592-25208836 GCF_032062135.1 Pyxicephalus adspersus | reverse complement strand
GCTGGAAAAATCCTAAAAACTTTGTAGATGGTGAACTCAATTTGTTTTTTTTATCTCAAGTTATGTGGACTTTATGTGGATTCCTAAGAAGAATGATTAGCTCCTAAATCATACAATAGTTTATTGACTAGTGTTGGTCGAATATCTCACTATTTGATTTGACAGCTATTCGTTTGAATAGGGGGATATTGCTTGGGTGATTCGAACACCATTAAAGTGGGAAAATTCAGGTTATTTTTCAGGACTGTGAAGAAGAGCAAGAGCAATCAGGGAAGCAGAGCTGACAGCTCCGCTCCCCTGATTTGCTCTTGTAGCCCTTCACTAGTTGTATGTGTTCTTGGATAGAGTTTCTCTATCCAAGAACACAGGAGTCCTGTGTTCCTGGATAGAGAAACTCCATCCAGGAACACATACTACAGAGCGCCAACAGCAATTAGGAGAGCAGAACTGTCGGCTCCACTAGCCTGCTAGCTCTTGCAGCCCTTTACTAGTTGTATGTGTTCTTGGATAGAGTTTCTACTATCCAGAGTTTCTCTATCCAGTCCTGTGTTCCTAGATAGAGAAACTGTATCCAGGAAAAAGGATAGTGCTCCCTGCCAATCACAGAGCACTAGTAGTGATGAATGAGGAGACTTTGTATTCATTTAACCTCAGTGCCCGGGGATCCCACACTAACAGGAGGTTTCCCACTGCTGTGTAACCGTGAGAATCATCCTGTCATTGTGGAAAAACCTGTAAAAAAATAAAAGTTAGTTAGACAAATCACACACATTCAATAAATTACTTTAACATTAATTTCTTTTTTTAGCACATTTTTTACACACGAATTTGCGCCATATTCGGGTCGAATATAAGGACAACCTGAAATTGGAACACCAACACTACAAATGATCTATATTGGATTGATGTCAAGCACTTGGGTCCTAACATGACTGCTATAGATTGAATAGGCTATCAGTATACCTAATGTCATAATAGGGTGGTTTATTTCCTTTGCATATACCAGAATCAACACCAAGGGATCAAACAATTATGTCTAAAAAATTATTATAAACAAGTAATGTTTAGCAAAATTAGAGGTTCTAGAATTAGTTCTCCCCAGGGAAGGATTGTTGACTACATTCTGCTGCAGAGGATAAACCTGGCCATATTAAGGTAGCAGTCAATATTTCTCCTGGCTTATCACTTCTGTTACAATTTTAATAATAATGAACTACAGGTAGCCTTCACTATGGATTACTGAAGGGGACCTTAATTAGAGAGAAATGATAAGGCGCTAAAGAATGCGACCTTAAAAAGGTAGATAGGCCAGGAACCCATTGGTGCTGAACTTGGAACTGGATTAAAGAGTCACTGAGGATGCTGTTGGTGTTGACTGTATGAAATGCTTTTGGATGTTAACCTAACTTTCTCTCAGGATGTGTTGAGTTTCAATAAACCCCTGGGAAAATGCATTTGCAGGAGCCGTTTTTAATTTTTTGCCACTTCACTAGGAGGAACCCAGGTATATACTCAGACTGCTTTTGGAGGGGTGTGCGGTAGACAAGTCATCCAACCAATATTTCAACTATGATAGATACTGGAGCATATCAATTTTTTTGACATTACGGAGAATGCAATTAAGGAATGCAGACTCCCTGAAAATATAAAAGGGGAGGCATTCTGTTGGATTGGCCAGGAGAAATAAGAAGATGATTTAGTAGCCTGAATTAACTTACAGCTAAAATATCACTTTTGGACAGACAGACCCTTTTGTGAAATTAAAAAGATTGAAGAAGTTTTCACAACTTTGGGGGCATATTTCACAGTGGTTCTTTTTTGATTGAACAAGTAAAAGAATACAATTGGCCTTAGTCTGTGCTAGTAAAAAGGTTTATTTAAATCTTATGCATAAAGTAAAAGGGTAAAGTATATTGTTGTATATTGTGAATTTACTAAATACCAGGTTAACATAAAGAATACAATAGGTTGACTTTACTTCCATTGTTTGTTGGAAAGGCTTCTGGGGGGAATATAGCAGACCAACCAGACATGGTTAATACAAATGAGTCAGTCCTCTGTGCTCAATTTTTTGTCGTTAATAATAACTAATATTGACTCACTAAATATATATAGATCTCAAAAAATACCTATTGCTCACAATATTGCAAAATGCTAATTTCTGTTTTACTACAATAGTGTAACTTCCAAATTCTAATGCAATTATTCTTGTTTTAACAGGGGGATCTTGTATATGTTAATTATGGCACTGTTGAAGATTTTCATTACCTGACCCGCAATTTGTCAATGAATTTAACTGGAACAGTGGCAATTGCCAGATATGGGCAAATATTCAGAGGTGACAAGGTAAGTATAACAAGTCGAAAAAACATCAGCCTTGGAAAAATATAACATAAATGACTTTACTACAAGTCTCAATCTTTTTAGGTGAGAAATGGAGAGGTATTTGGTTGTGCCGGGATGATTATATATTCCGATCCAGCAGATTATGTATTTGGTGAACAGGATCGGGTATACCCAGATGATTGGTGGCTACCAGGCACAGGAGCTCAGCGAGGAACAGTTTTAAGAGGAGACGGAGATCCATTAACTCCCTTTTACCCCTCTATTGGTAAGTGGTTTACAATCCATGTGTCTGTTAATACAATATATTGATGTAAGGATAAAGTGAAGGCTACATTCTTTTATTATCATCAGTCAAGCAATGAGTTCAGCTCTGGTGAGTAATTCACATTTTTATTTCTTTATTTCAGAACAAATTACAGAGGCATTCAACAATGCTTCATGATATGTGTCACACGTGAGCTATAGTGCCTGATTGTTTTTGTTCACATCTAATTTTGGGTAGTGTATGGCTAGACAATAATAAAAAAGAGTGTATATGAAAAGGCTGATCTTATCATTTATGAATGAATCTCCAAGTCTAAATCCCTTCATTGTGATATGTTGATACTTGTGATTTTTCAACAAAAACTTGTTATCAGCCACAGTTCTCATTCATCCTCTGGCTCCCCATTCATCTGTCAGGGTTCAGAATGTTGGCTCTACAATAAATACCTCTTCAGTTGTGGCAGGGCATTTTCAAACCCCTTTTATTTTCTATTGATATTGTCTTGCAATGTTTGAGGTTGGGTAAGATTCCATGCAGTGCTCCCGAATAGAATTAGTATTACATGTTTTTAACACTTTACACACTCAAGAAACATTCTTAAACATTGCAAATTAATCTTTTTAACAATACTGTAGCCAATATTTTTTTTTCCAGTTTTGGATAGAGAGGTGATACGTCACACCCTGTGTTCTGTTATTTTCACGATTGGGGAGACCTAAACTCCCTTTTAGTACTGATGATCACCAAATAGTAGATCACCGCCAAAAAAGTTTAGACCGTTTCAGCCATGTGGGACGCTAGACTCACAATAAAGACAAATAGCAGCCATAGTGGCACTCAATACGGTAATCTTTTTTAATCAATTTCTTTGTGCTCTGAACAATTTTAACCCCTGAAGACAAATAATTGTTTTCATATCTGATATTATTAGATTAGTTACATTCAAGCAAACTAAAACTACATTGTTTAATAATGATCATCAGTATACATGTAATTGCTGCCTTTTGCTGACTTCTGTACAGAAGTGAATCATTTCCAGGAGTACACGTGAAAAATATTTTACCTCGAACAATTTTGTGAAAGGATCATTAGTTAAACCAGAATCCAATTTAATTTTCAGACTCTGCATTTTATTTGGATGAAAAGGATATTGCATTACCAAAGATCCCGGTGACACCAATAGGCTACAATGATGCCATCAAGTATCTCAGGTACTCCATGTAATAGTGCTTTCAAACCTAATTATTACACAGATTTATTGGTGAAATCTGCAGAGTAATACAATATTAACCACAAATGACTGTTTGCTACATACAGATTATAGTCATGGAGATGAATAAATAAACTAATGAATAAGGATAATGTGAAAACTACAGTAACCCATGGCACTAAGATTTCTATTTAATAAAGATGGGAGGAAAGAGATATCAATTGTGATTGATTGCTCTTAATATGGGTACATTTCACATTGCACTTTGACATACTAATATACTATAATATGCCAATAAAATAGATGGTCAACAAAAAAAGAAGAAATACATTTTTGTATGATAATAAAATGGAAGTACATGGTAAAATGATGAGTGAGGCAAATATAAAACTTAGAGCTCAGCCAGATGGGTACAGGTCATCATCACACATTTCTCTTGTAGATGGAGCTGTCCCTAACCTGCTGAGAAGTATTGAAATATATGCAGGCAGGCAAATAAAGGACAATTTCACTAAATTAAATTCAACATATGGAAAAAGCTGTAAACGTTTGACATTATTGTGATATTGTTATTAGGATTATCTTCATTTTAAATCTACTTTGAATTCCAGAATTCCCAGACTATGTTGCCTAGTTTGAGATTAGTTGTTATATTGATGAAAGACCAAATTTAATTGGTGATTTGTGAGAGATTTGCTCCTTAGTGTGCTTTATTCAAGGCTTCTAAAAAAGATAGGCAGTTCTCTCTGAAATGAGTCTTCATACAACTATATATATATATATATATATATATATATATATTGAAATGCCAAATAGAAATGGTCTGAGGATTGGGTTAAAAGAGTATTTATTTTCTTATTTGTTCAGGTTATAATGAAACGTGTCAACTGCAGGACTGAACTTTAGATGACATAGCCAGTTCACACTCTTTATTCATAAAACAGGGAACCTGACATTCCCTAAACATTCCCTGGTGGGGATCAATTACTGCCATTGAAACACATTGACCTAGAATATTCCTATAAGGGAATGTTCAGGGGGAAATGTCTGATTTCCTGTTTTATAAATTTGTATTTAGTACAACAACATTTAGATATTTTTAAAGTTTTAGTCCAGAGAAGTCTCACTGGAGTCTGAACAATCTCACTCAAGCCTTACTGGTTGCTGTGGGTAATATAGCACACTTTAAAGTCTTATTATTAAGAAAACACATAATTCAGCTAAACAGTTGTTTAAATCAGTTTAGAAATGAAAGCCTTTGTGTAATTGCCTTTGTATGTTTTCTAGTAAAATGTCTGGAATGGAAGCACCAAACGCATGGAAAGGAAAGCTGAAAACCACCTACAGATTGGGACCAGGCTTTGCTCCTCCTTTCGAGAAAAGGTACTTTGTTCAACAATACAAGCCCGTGTAACTGTATAACTGTATTGGTATGTAGGCCTAATGTTAAGTAAATATAAAGTGTAAGAGAATGATTTGCAATGTGCTGGGACTGTACATCTTTAACTTTCATAAACCAAAATGTAACCATATGCTGATTTGTAACAGTGATCAATTTAAGTTACTGATTCATAGATCTCATAAATTCAGTATCACTTGCTTAGCACAGAACGGATGACTTAACATTTTATAATAATCTATGCTACACTAGATACAGTAGATGCTCTTGAACTGCCTTAGAATATAGTCAGTGTCCTATTTTCTGAACTAATGTGATATCTAAAAACGTAATAATTTAACATGTGATTTTACATTTAAAAGGCATTTTCAGTATGTAAAGTCTGTATTTTAAATAAAAATAATGCCTAATGATCGAACCATGAAGGCTTGTGTTAGGATCTTTTTAATGTCAGGTAAGAACTTTCTGTTCCCCCAATTGCATTCCTGCGCTGTCACACACTTTTTCAGCAAACATTACACAGCATTAGGAAATCCCATCTGTGAAATGCATGTAGATAGAAAGGTAATGTATCTAATGAACTTTGCAGACATTCACTTGCTATAAATGTCACAAGGCATAAATTGTCAAAATGGTATTGACAGTTCTGATAAAATTACAGGTAGTTCCCGGGTTACATACGAGATAGGGACTGTAGGTTTGTTTATCAGTTGAATTTGTATGTAAAAAAACTTTATGGAGCCTAGACATTCATTACCTTCTGGAGTAAGCTGTGCTTTGATATGCAAAAAGAAACAACTGCAAAGTTTGTCTTGGTCATTAAAGAATTACAAGAGTTTGCAGAACTGCAAAAGACTTCTTTTGAAAGTCATGCAAACTGCCCCCTCCCCCATCAAGCATCTGTCCTGCACACAAATGAGCAGGGAAGAGCAGGGGAGCCCTGTTTGTATCTAGAAGTCGTCTGTATGATGGATGTCCTTAACTCGGGGACTACCTTTATAGCAAAATTCACTGCAGCCTCTGTGTATTTCTAATTTATTTCTCAGCTCAGAGAACTTATTTACTAAAGTAGGAAGAAGGTTTAGGGCATGCTCAAATATGCAAAGGGAGCAAATTATCCTGCTCATCTTCATGTGCTGGCACCTTGCCAGGCTCTTGGCTGTCCTTGCTTGCAGATTTGACAGAAATGTGCATTGTTGAACCACTTACTGCCACCTCTGTTAATTCTTTATTGGGATGCTGCATGTATGGTCCTCTGCAACCTCCCCATCATGCTTAACATAGCATTAAATCAACTTTAAGGATAATATTTAACTTCATTAAAGTTGTATTAGGCTTATGAAAGTTTGCAATTATTTTTTTTTACATTACAGGTAGTCACTGGGTTACATACAAGATAGGGACTGTAGGTTTGTTCTTAAGTTGAATTTGTATGTAAGTCGGAACAGGTACATAATTTGTGGTGTCAGTTACTGTAAAAACCTTCACTGTAAGTTAATCACAAACAAAGCAAAAAAAAAAAAAACCTTGTGGAGCCTAGACATTTATTAACTGCTGGAGCAAGCTGTGCTTTGATATGCAAAAAGAAATAACTGCAGTCTTTGTCTTGGTCATTAAACAGTTACAAGATGTTGCAGAAGAGGATCACCCACAACCTCAGTTGTTTAGCAAAAGACTTCTTCTGCAAGTCATGCAAACCCCCCCTCCCCCCATCAAGCCTTCGTCCTGCACACGAGCAGGCAGGGTAGACCCGTTCAGATCTAGGAGTCGTCTGTATGTCAGATGTCCTTAACTCAGGAACTACCTGACAAATAATTAAAACCTCTATTTATCCTTAATTGGTATTTTATCTTTAATTGGCATTTTTATTAAAAAATCCTTATTTTTGTGCAAAGCCTAATTCAGAGAAAAACAGTTTCTTGAAAGTGTGACTATTTTACCACTAGAGGGCAGGAGATACATCATTATGTATTTGTCCACTGAACAAAATACTGAGCTAGACCTTAAAGTGCACATAAAGGAACACATATCTATCCTCACTTTATTTTTCTCATTTAAATTCAAATATGTTAAATGATCTTTTGAAAAACTCAACTGTTATACAGAAAACATAAGTCTATCTTATCATGATGGCTTTTTATGTGACTTTATCAAATCATCTCTGTTGAAATGGAGAATGAGCCATTCTTAAATAGGTATTAATTAAGTGAATGGCTTCAGTTTTTTAGATAAAGATTTTTATGTAATCAATGATTTTTTAATAAAACTAACTTCTTACAGGGTTGTTATTATATTATATCAGTTTACAGGTTGTTATTATAATAAATGTAGAAAGCTGTAAATCACCCACAGTAAATAGATCTTAGGTTCTCAGTACAATGACTCTCCTTCTTGTTTAGGAGCTGTTTTGAATTTGATGAACCTGTCATTAGCACCGAATCACAATAAAATCTAAAGAGTTGCAAATCTTGTTAGTAAATTCTGGCCATTTTTAAATTGCATAGGCAAACTATTGTCAAAAAAAGGATGATGAACCAGGCACTGTAATGACAGTGCGACTACAGGAGAAAAGTCTGTAAATGTGGCTTGGAGGGCAATATTTAAAATGCACTATATAAATCCTGTAAATGACATGATTGGAAAAGCCTAAATTCTCTGAGAATTGAGAAGAGACATTTTTACGAGGAAGATATGGCCAAAATGTACTAGAAATCAGACAGATGATTTATTATACCACAAAAACCAAAAATTACACAGCAGGATAAAATTGGCCTTTTTTATAGGAAGAAGGGTATTCTTTTCTTGCCATAGTGTTGACTAGTGTTTATTAGTTGTATTTATTTGGCAAAGATTATCTGGCAAAGATAATTAAAATTTACCATCAATGCATTTTGTAGCACTTTAGTAGTCACTTCTTCAGGACTGGTGCACACCAAAAATCAAAACACAATTAGAGTATTTATAGTAGGAGGGCTAATTTTTGAGCTGCTAAAATATTGTTTTAGTACATATCATGAACTTGCAGCCACCAATATACATGCAAATGAATCCCCAAATACACTCATGTATAACAACCAGTACATACATCTACCATTATATTATATGCATCTATATCCAAATATTTAGCCATATACCCATAAACGTGTGTGTGTGTACTGCTCTTGTTTTGGCCACCAGTAGATGACACTGTGTCCCCATGTAAAGTGTGTAACAAACTAATACTGTCTCAGCCAGCAAGAGATTGTTATACACTTTATATGGGGATGCAGCTTCATCTACTTGAGTGACCCAAATATAAACCAAGATGTATTTTTAGGTTTAAAGAGGCCTTTTTGTAGGTGAACAATTAGTTTCTTTTAGCAAAGCTAAATTTACTCAGTCTAAAATATCACTGTCTAATATTGATCCCACAGCCATAGGCATGTGAAGCATTCTCACTAACCACTACATTAGAGGTGACCAAAAAGTAAACAGTATATGCAGATGCTATTATTTAGGATGTATAAGTCCAGAAGATTGGGCATTCTTGCATGCAGCCTTCACTAGGCACCATCCACATAGGACCCACATAAGACTAAGTAAAAAAGAGCTGAAGAAGGAGATCAATGGTGGAGGGAATGCTGATGCTTGTAGTTTGTCAGACAAGATGTAAAGTTGGCTCAGGATACCTGCTGCATCTTTAATGTGCTTGTAAGCAGAAGTGTACAGCGAAATTGGACTATTTCCTTTTTGCCATTAGAGGAATAATGACACAAACCAAAATCATCAAACTTACAAACTAATGTTGAGAGGTAAACACACAGTAGCATACAGGAAACAGCAGGTTAAATAATTACCAAAATAACTCATCCTCTTCAATTGATGGCTAAGGAGCAAAGAACCTGCAAGACATGGACCCATTCTACAATATTAAAGATTGAAAACCAACAAAAGGTCATGGTCTGCAGTTCTATGTATTTATATATGTGCACTGCCGCCTTTGGTTCCTTCTATAGTGGGCATATAACAAAATGATTTCCAGTGAATGACATTGCCCTCTTGAGCAGGACATTCAACTGGTGCAATATAAGACTGGCAGCCAAACTTTGTTTTTAGTATTGTAAATTGTTCATCTTGAGATTGCTTTAGAGCTGAAAAAATTCAGGATTTTACGATTTAGAGCATTTTTTAATATTTTAAAGGATCCTTATTAACTGGTATTTTATCCCATTAATTTTACACAGTATTTTATAGCGCCAACATATTATGCAGTGCTTTAAAAAGTCCATAGTCATGGTATTAGCTGTCCCTCAAAGGGGCTCACAATCTAATGCCTCTAATACCGATTTCGTGAAACCATTGGAAGATCTAGGAAATTTTAACAAGAGAATTCGCAGGGAATCCTCCTGTTTTCGATCCCCGGGGCACGAGAGGTTCATTAAACCTCTAGTGCTGCAGATTGCACACTTAAAAAAAATTCGACCTCGATCTGTAAATTTACACCAACTGTTTAAAATTGCTTAAAATTCGGTAAGCGAGAATGACCGAATTTGCAGCGAGATCGAGTTTTAAAAACTCGCTTGCTCAACCCTAATCATATGTCTTTACCATAGTCTAAGGTGGTAAAGAATTTGCAGCAAGATCGAGTTTTAAAAACTCGCTTGCTCAACTCTAGTCATATGTCTCTACCGTTTTTTTGGAATGTGGGAGGAAATCGGGTACCAGAAGGAAAACCACACAGACACGAGAGGAACAAGCAAACTCCTTGCAGATAGTGTCCTGGCTGAGATTCAAACCTGAGACCTAGCACCGCAAAGGCCAGGGTGCTAACCACTGTGCCACCATGATCCCATATATCAATATTTTATATCTACATCAATGGTTCCATGCCTTGCTCTCAATGGACCCATTATAGAAACTCAATATTGGTGTTATTTTAAGGAGCAGTAACCCGTTTTATTATCTTTGTGGATTCTTTATCTGCTAAAAAGTACTGGGCTACAAGGTTTTCTTACAAGCTCTCTCTATGAAAATTTAATTAGAAATTTTGTTCATTTTGTTTTTGATCAAACATTTCTAGGTAGATGGCAGTTTTGATCTGATAGTACGTTAAGGATAATGGCTATAATTGTCTTTACTTTTACATTCATGTCCTACAAACTTAATATAAACTCGAGGCTGATTGAATTACTGCATAATGTTACAAATAGCTATAAATGCACGTTTGATTTGAACTTGCTACTTACTAAATTACTGTATCATGTCTACAAAGGAAATGTCAATGCTGTTATTGTTCAAAGATATTATTTATTTTATGTACCTAAAAAGCACCAGTTTATCCTGCATACATTTTTTGACTATATAGCTCATTTTATTTGCTCCTCTACTATGGGAGAGCTAATCATCTTGCATCCAGTGCTTGGTGGGCAGCCCTTAGATAGCCAATGCTAGGGTAACTTTTATCTTATTTCTTTTGCTTATGACCCAGTTCAGGATTGGCACAAAGCTAACCCCTTTTTAAATTAAAAAAATACCTTTCTAAAATTCATGTGTGTGGTGCTCTTTCTTTCTTAACAATGGTGGTGGATAATCCTTACTCGTATATCAAATTGTGCTCATGTATTGATATGCAATCACCATTCTTTACAGCAGTACTGTGATACAACATTTGTGTGATGATGTGCTCCCAGGGGTAGGTGTTTGGTGCTGTGTGCTTACAGGACTTGATTTGAAAGGATTACCAGTGGCAGCAGTAGAGTCATTGGGGGATGGCTACAGAAAGATGGTGAATATTGCAGCTAAAGATCTTTCTGTTTTAACAACTTCTGGGTAATTGATTTTTGCTATTTTATTTTAAAGTGTACTTGGACTTTAACATCCCCACCACAGATATACAAACACTCTATGGCCAGGATGACATAGTTACATAGTTAGTAAGGTTGAAAAAAGATAAGTCCATAAAGTTCAACCACTAGGGAAATAAACATATTCCAGATAAAAAAAAAAATCCTATGAACACAGTTGATCCAGAGGAAAGCAAAAAAAAAAACCCTGGTACAATTTGCTCCAACAGGGGAAAAAATTACTTCCTGATTCCATGGGGCAATCTGAGCTTAAAAATATCTTTATTTTAAAGCTTTAATACCCAGTTATATTCTGTTTCTAGAAAAGCATCTTGCTTTTTCCTACAGCAATCTATAGTAGTTGCTGAAAATACTTCCTGAGGGAGCTGATTCCACATTTTCACAGACCTTACAGTGAAGAATCCCTTCCTTATCTGGAGCTTAAACTTAATTTCCTCCAGACGCAAAGATCGCCCTCTTGTTCTTTGTAATATATTGAAGGGCGAAGAAGGAGGGTGGTTCAGGATTACTTGTGGCCAGGTGTACCAGTAAAAAAATAAATAAGTAAAAGTGTTGTAAATCCTAAAAACCCAGTGAGCAGTAGTGTGTCAGTCTGAACTGGAATTTTTTCATAATGTGCATCTTCAGGTACAGTTTTCCTTAGAGTATTCTATGGTAGAATATTACATGAATGGGTTAGATTGTAGCAGGCAGAATTAAATCACATTCTGTCTGATATTTTGCAATAGAATGACATATTTAAACCTACTTAAACTTTCCTACTGTGTGCCACTATTATTATTTTTACTACTAAAGTGATCCAAAAACAACCAAAACATAAAACGGGCAGATAACAGTTTGGAAACATCAAAAAGTAAATATAAATGCCAAAAACATCAAACGCTAACTAAATGCCCTGAAGTGAATTACTCATAATGTGTTTGTCGCAGTAGCAAAGGCCTTTTGTATCCATAGTAACCAGGCACAATCTGCTAATAATTCACTCCCAAAGCAAAGCAGAGAGATATACAGTGTACACAACAGTCTATGGTATGAGTGTTACTTGTTGTGGGAAGCAAATGAGTGTAATTATTATTACAAACAAAGAAGTTTAGAGAAAACTTAATATCTGGTAAACTAGGAACTGTCCTCCCTATTAAAGCAGGACTTTAACAAGAAAATAACACTTACCTTTACAGGTATAAAACTGCCGATCTACTGAGTCCAGTAGATCCTGCACTGTTCCGACTTCTCTTTTTTTTTTTTTTTTTTTTAAGTTTTAAAAAGTGGATTTCACAGCGAATTTGGCCGTTCTCGCTTGCTGAAATTGTAAGCGAGAATAACCGGTGTAAATTTGCAGATCGAGCTTAATTAAAAAAAAAAAGATCACGGGCTGCGCTGATTAATGAATGCAGCACCGCCTACATTTATTGATCAGCTCAGTGTGCGATCCTCGGCACTAGAGGTTAAATGGGGACAAGTCTCCCATTCAAAACTTCTAGTGCTCTCTGATTGGCTGAGGAAAGCTTTCCCCAGCCAATCAAGGAGCACTTGAGGTTTTAAATGGTGATACTTGTCACCATTTAACCTCTAGTGCCGGGGATTGCAAACAGGATTCCCAGGGCTGCAAGAATGATTGCAACTCTGAGAATCCACTACGATGCCAGAGCACTGAAGGTTAATTAATCTCTAGTGTCCGGGGATCACAGTGGAACTGCAGAAGAACTCTCAATGGAGTTTCTCTACTAAGAGTTCTTCTGCAGTTCTACTGAGATCGCGGGGCACTAGAGGTTAAATAACCTTTAGTGCCCCGGGATCCTCTCAATGAATGCGGTGGTGGCCGCATTCATTGAGAACAGTGTGCGATCCCCGGCACTAGAGATTATTAACCTCTAGTGCCCCAGGGATCAAAAACAGGAGGATTCCCAGGGAATCCTGTGAATTCCCTGTGAATCCTTCTGTTATAATTTCCTCCATCTTCTGATGGTTTCGCGGAACCATTGGAATTTTGAGGAATTTTTGGTGAGAATGCCGGAGGCAAACCTGGACTGGATTTGCTATTTGTTAGAAAATGTTTTGAATAATGGCCCAGATCCAGCAAGTTTATCCTCTCCAGCCTTATCAAGAAAGAACAACAGTTGCTGAAAAAGCAGTCAAAAATCAGTCAAAGTGGCAGTCAAATCATTTAAAAATACACCCCAAAGAGTGTTACATTTCAAAACTCATACCTTCAATGTCCATATCTCACAAGTTCATGATCGTCCACATCAAAAATTCAAAACAAGTGACTTCATCATTCAACATAAATAAAGGTAACAGTTTGTTTTTGTGACCTGATTAACCTTGGCATTCCCCAAAACCTCCGCTGCTTCTTTCAGCATGTACAAAAAATACATTCATATATATTGGTTTAAAATCCCCAGCATGCTACTGCGTGTGTGGGTAAAATTAATATCCATGGGTGTATTCATTCATTTCAATATTGTATTATTCCAAACACAGTGTGCTAGTTATTATATCATGGACAGACTGGTGTAGTCATCACAACTATGCATAAAAAGATGCATTACTGCTTCTTCTTTCCCTATCCACAGTGTCATATAATAAAATCTAAGCAACAACCAGCAAAAGGCAATATTTTAAATCATACTCTGAATAATCCCCCACAAAAGGACTTGTGCATAAGACAGAAAACATCAAATCAACTCAGTTTTAAGCATTTCCATGTATATGCCAAATGTTCATTCCAGCGTCATAATCCAGATGCAATGTAAAATCAATAAAGGATTTAATCCTCGCCCACAGCTCACTGATTTAATACATTATTCACATGCATGAGGATGTGTGCTCATATATGAAATAGGTGTCATCCTACTGTTTGTATATTAAATATATTTTTAAAGGAACACTTCCAGGTTGTATCTAGTATGTAAGCATTTCACTATTAGATATATTTAATATTAAAAGTGTCCCTAAATATAAGTGTAAATTTCTTCAATGGGGGCTGTTATATGTCTTTAAACCATGCAAGGTAGTCTATACAGCACAGAAGTACTGTATTTCTTAGGTCTTTTTGTAAAGCAAAACATATTTTATTTTACATTTGTACATTTTGAAAAATGTAATTACCATTATTTTAAAATGTAAAACATTTATTTACAGTTTTCAAAAGTTGAAGCCTTTCTGTACTAAAGGTGGAGAGTGGGATAGTACTATGTAGTAATTTCTTGTGCAGACTGGAGATCAGCTTTAAATCAGAATTAAATGCATAGAATATATTTCAACTTGCAAAGTGTATGTTTACTTTGTAATGAGAATATAAGTGTATAACATAAAGTAGAATTCCAAGTTAATAAAAATTATACACTAACAATGGGGAGTAAATTGTTTCTAGTTTTATAGTAAATTAGTTTTCATGCCTTTCAGGTTTATGAATCTAATAGTCTGCACCTGGCTGTCTTGGCATTTAAATCCCCGCAGTTTACAGTGTCCTCATCCAGAGATGATGGTCCATTTATAGGGTAAAATGGAGAGGTGTCCAAAGCATAGTGTGCATAAAGTGAGCGTGAGTTTTGCATATTAAAATCCTTGTTAGAATCCAATGGTAAGTAGGGGCAGACAGCTTTCCCTGTTGGAGTAAATTGAGCCATGTTTATAAGATTTGCCTTACTCTGGATCAACTGCGCATGTATGGTTTTTCTCTGGCATATGTTGGTTTCTAGAATGTTTTTTTCCCTAGTGGTTGAACTAAAGGACTTATAAATAACTATGTACCATAAACCTTCAGTTTATGGGTATGCTGTTTTTCTGATTTGAGCCTGTAGTTACAGGGTCGATTTAGCCAAAGTTTAGTGAATATGTTTCTTGTTACAAGTCTGCTGGGACATTGTAACTGAATTTACTATTACTACATCATAAAGAATATCAGATAACTTTGTTTAGATAATTAAATTAATAGCTTTTTACAGAAAATGGTCATTTCAGTGAGATTTAATAATAATCCTAAACTGAGACAGGCCGAGATTAGATCTTCAGAAAACCAATGTTTGCTCTAAGACCTCAATTTCTGTATTATGATGATTTAAAAAAAAAAAAAAAAAAAAAAAAGAACTATAGCTTATTAAAATCCTATCCACCCTATTATTATAATTTAGGGCCTTTCATATATATCACTCAGTTCAGAATTTAATAAGCCAAAAATGTAATAAAAAGAAATCATAATGACAATATCTTTTTACAGACGTTTAATGGAGATCTAGAGACAATCCAGCAAATTCGTCATTATCAGCCATTTTCTGGCATTTATTACATAAAAATATAGATCTTAAAATCTGAAATCTAATGAAAGTTAAATAATATCAAAAGCTTTAAAAGTTGTAAAAAAATTGTAACAAGGCAGTTCAGATTGTGATATGCTCTACTAAAGAGCAACATAATTTGCCATCATCATGGACAGCAGGGTGGCTCAGAGGTTAGCACTCTGGTCTTTGCAGCTCTAGAGCCCATGTTTGAATCTCAGCTTTGACACTATCTGCATGGAGTTTGCAGATTTTCCCCATGTTTCAAAAAACATGCAGTCAAGTTAACTGGCTTCCCCCAAAATTGACTTAGACTGTGTTAATGACATATAAATATGTTAGGGACATTAGATTGTGAATCTGTTTATTTATAACATTGTTAGTTGTATGCTTTTATCTGCTTTAGGTTTAGCATTAAAGTACAGTTGTGCCTAAATGTATTTACATATTTTTCAAAAGCAGTAAACAGCTCCTCTCCCCTGATTGCCCCCGCAGCCCTAGAAGAGCTGTGACCTGTGTTCTGTATCTATAACACATATTATGGCTCATCTAGGGCTGGGGGAGCAATCAGGAGAGCGGAGCTGTCAGCATAGCAGAGCTCCACTGATTGCTCTGCTCCCTGATTGGTTGAGGAACGGGAAATCCTGATGATGCTTGAGTTGTCATCAGGGTTTCCTATTTCTCAGCCAATCACAGAGCACTAGAGATGAATGGGCACAAGGCCACCCATTCAAGTCTAGTGCTGAACGACTGAGAAACGTAAAACCTCAACCAATCACAGAGCACTAGAGGTGAATGGAGAGCCTTGTCCTCATTTTTAGGAGGAGTACCATGGCTGTGTTAATGTCATGATTGCAGCCCTGGGAATCATCCTGTCATTAGGATACCCTGAAAAAAAAAGTTTAGTTACACAAACACACATACATTTATTAAAATACTTTAACATTAAAGCCTCATCCAATTTTCTACACATATTTTAACCCTTTCAGGGAATGAGTAAGGAGTTTTATGTACCCCAGTACTCATTCCCCACAGTGGGGTGGTGGAGATCTGGGGAGTCTCCTTATTAAAGGGGGCTTCCAGATTCCAAAGAAAAAAAAAAAAATCAGAATATGTTATGGTTGTGCATTGGAGCCTTTAGCTCAAACCACAACAGAGGAAAGTTTAAAAAAACAAAAGCTGTATCATGGGACTGTGTGCAAATGTAAATAGCTGTGAGTTTTGTAGACAATAAAAATAAATATTTTGTAAAGTTTGCTTGTAATAAACACATATCAGACAACAGCATGGGGAAGTAAAACTAGAATGTCAGAATAGCTAAATATATATAAAGGAACTGTTTTATCAGAAGGGATGTGTATTTCTGTCTATACAGGGCTGACATGTATACAAGACATGATACATTTTTTTCAGTATCTTAAAGTTTTTAAAAAATTATGTTTAGATGTTTAGAAATTATAAACACACACACACACACACACACACACACACACACAGCTGAAAAATCACCACTGGTACTGTGCTTTACAGACTCACTCTGTGATTCAGCACTGGATCCCCCATGTTCTCACGCCGCTGGTCCTGCGACAACATCAGCCTCTGCCTCCTCATCCTCCACTGTGTCCTCAGCCTCCACTGCAGGGACAATTCACAGTGCCCCTCCAGCATACCACATGTGCAGGGCATGGCCATGTTACACACCTGGTTCTGCACCTGGATTGCCTGGGCGAACGGAGTCACACAGGGGAGGAACTGCTCCATGTGATTCATCAAGAAATCGAATCCTGGCTTTCTCCACGACAACTCAAAAACGGAACCATGGTGACCGACAATGGGAAGAACATGGTGTCGGGGCTGCATCAAGGAGGGCTGAGCCATGCGCCCGGCATTGTACACGTGTTCAGTGTAGTTGTCAAGCGGTTCCTGAAGTCTTTCACCCATCTGCAAGACATCATAAAAATGGCCAGGAAACTTTGCATGCACTTCAGCCACTCGTACATCGTAAAGCACACCCTCCTTGAGCTACAGCGACAGAACGGCATCCCCCAACATAGACTGATATATCACTCTGTCATTGTGTCACTCTGTGGCCTCCGCCTGATGCCGCTGCTGCCGTAACCTCCACACGCTGTCATTGTGCCACTCTGTGGCCTCCTGATGCTGTCGCCAACTCCACACTCTGTCATTGTGCCACTCTGTGGTCTCTGCCAGATGCTGCTGCTGCCACCACCTCCACACTCTGTCATTGTGCCACTCTGTGGCCTCCTGATGCTGTNNNCTCTGTAGCCTCCTGATGCTGTCGCCAACTCCAGACTCTGTCATTGTGCCACTCTGTGGCCTCCTCCTGATGCTGCTGCTGCCGCCACCTCCACAGTCTGTCATTGTGCCATTCTGTGACCTCCTGATGCTGCCGCCACCTCCAGACTCTGTCATTGGGCCACTCTGTGGTATCCTGATGCTGCTTCCACCTCACCCATATTGTGCCACTCTGTGGACTTCTCAAGCTGTTCTCCCACCCTCCCCACTCCATGACTGGGCCACTATTTTGCCTTTTGGGTCTGGAGGACATCACTATTTATTTGACCCTTCTTCTGATCTGTCAGAAGGAAGGAAAAAAGAGATGCACAAAGGATCCTGTCTGTGTAGCAGCTGTAAGGCCTGTATGGTCCCATCAAAATTGGCCTATGATTGGGTAGCCAAAAGCAGGAGTGGGTACAAAACACAGAAGACATGCAAATATTCCATTCACAAATCATCTCTGTTTTGGATCCACTCCTGTTTTTTTTTGGCATTAGCAATACTGATGGTATATTGAGCAAATGCTGACCGAGTGAAGGCATATGCTCCACAGACAGGATCCGTTTTTTGTGGGTTATTGTTCCGACGGATCAGAGGAAGGGCAAA
>NC_092869.1:25138844-25190314 GCF_032062135.1 Pyxicephalus adspersus | reverse complement strand
TGTCATCTGCATGTCATACTGACTCACAGTATTAATTCACTACCACAGCAGACTCCCTATGCATGTTACTGCAAGGCACAGTGTTCTTTACCACTATCAAGGCTCTCTGCAGGCCAGAAATAGATGTTTTTTAATGCTTTTCAGGTTTTTTTTGAGAAATTTTCCCATCTCCAATTCTAACTTTTACATGCATGGCAAAGTGACAATGGGCATTATTATTTTTTAAGGCTCTCCAAGGCTTGAGAGAATACACTTTCAATAGTAAAGCTGGGTGATCCAGCAAAGCTCGAATGGAGTTTTTTAAAAGTCATTTGCTATTTGCTAGCAAATGTTTTGAATCATGAACCAGATCCATTTCAGGTTTCCTGGATCACCCAACTCCACTAATGAAAGTGTATCCTCCCCAGCTTTGTAGAGCTTTAATGTCTTTGAAAAAGTCATCACTCTGACTGCATTGAACTCACCTTACCTATGCTTCTTTCCAGTCCCCGACTCTTCAGCACCCAGCAATGAAATTGTTGGCAACTCAGGGGTGGGGTGGTGTCACTCCCCCAGTCATGCAATTGGCTGCTAGGCCAGAGACCTGCCACAGCAGAGTAGGTCACATGTTCCACCACACCATTAAGTAGTGTTGTTCTTGCTTGCTTCAGAGGAGCAAAGAGCTGGCTGTCAACACATGTAAAGTGTGCCAGATGGTCTTGAAAAGCCTTTAGCTTTAAAAGCAGGAAGCAAACTGTCACTTTGTCTATTAAATACATTTTACAATCTCTAATTATTTTATAATGTATGCATAGCTGTATTAAGCAGTGTTTATTTGTGTGTGTGTCTGAAATTGGATACTTGGTTGTACACTTTCCAAAGAATCAGCTTAGTCAAACTGTAAAGCAAGAGTACAATTGGATCATTAACCTTAATGTGTCCTTGTGCTCATCTCAAAGACATGCATTTTAATTGATTACATAATAATCAGGGCATGTAATCCTCCACCAAGTGCAGTGTTAGACACATTTGGATAAGAAACATTTTGTAAGATAAACATGTAGGGTCATATTTTTTTATATATTTTCTAAATGTACTAGATGTCTAGCTGTCATACAGATCTATTAGCTTTAAGATTTTCTGAATCTCTGACTTTGGCCTTTTCTCTAATTTCTTTGCTGATTACTTGATGCAAGTGTGACTCCCAAGTACTGAAGTCAGACAAACAGGATTGAGGAAAAAGCCTTAACAAATACTGTTTCCTAATACAAGAATTCAGGGAATGCTCTAACACTGATGCCCCATGAGCTTTTCATCTGATGTTCACCCTTACATCTTCTTTAAAAGTTGTTTTTCAACCTTAATATATCTAAATGTTATGAATGCCATAATGTGAATCTCTTGCCAAGTTAACATGTCTTTGTGTAATGATAATGTAAAGATAAAAACAGCTAAATTCTTATGCGTTGCTGTGCTATATGTTTCTCTTGTGCACACCTCATGGTTCTGTACTTTTGCATGATCTACAAATAACGCTGATGTGCAGTCAAATTCTGAATGTATCTGATTTGAAAAATAATCCATTTATTTATTTATTGTTTATTTATAACATTAATTAGTTGTATGCTTTTATCTGCTTTAAGTTTAGCATTAAATGTTTAGGATTTTAATGTTTTTAGAATATATAAATATTATAGTAGGTTCACTTTAAAGCTGACTTTACATTGGCCATGAGGTTACATTGCATTTAACACTTGATTATGCTAGGAACTGCTTCTTTTTACATGTAGCATCTCCTTGGCAGCCCCATAGCAAATGAATAGGGGCAGCATTGAGCGGTACTAGTACCGCCTGCTGCTGCCAGTTGTCAAATGTTCATAAGTAGTTCTTTAAGATCCAAAACTGCTGTGCGAGTGTTTGAGCAGTTGGCAAGGTGCCAGCTGTGCTGGATCGCGAGATTGCACGAACCTGCCCCAGTTACATATATCGGATATTTCTGTCAAGCATGAATAATACAAAAACTGAGCTTTCCTAAATATAAACATTTATGTTTTTTTATTTACAGTAAAATAAAGCTTTATGTGAAGACATACAATGTAAGGAAAACTATAAAAAATGTCATTGGATACATTGAAGGACAGTATGAGCCTGGTATGTATATGAAAAAATAATTTATATTTTTATTTAAACCTTGATTTTAAGATACATATGGCTTGTTAGATGTACAAATAGAATACAACATGCAATTGAAAATTGTCTTGTTTGTCTGTAGTGTGCTTTCACTATCCCCACAGTAGTTACTAAAAATGTAGAAGTTACGTTTTAAATAAAATGCTGACTAATGATATTCTACTTTAATTTTAATCCAGATCGCTATGTAGCACTGGGCAATCACAGAGATGCTTGGGTGTTTGGAGCTATTGATCCATCAAGTGGCACAGCTACCATGATGGAAGTTAGCAGAGCAATGGGTGAGCTGCTCAAAAAAGGTAAGTCATTAGATTGAACAATTTTGCTACTGGTTTATTGTAAGAAATGTGTACACAGGGTTACAAGCATCCATTTGTATACCATAGTCCAAAGTAAGCAGATTGGTTGGTCAGAATGGTTTCTCTTTGCAATCGGTAATATCACCTAGTCCATTGTCTCACATTTCTGATACTAAATGAAGTTGTTCCAATGTGCACAATATATATAAAGAACCAAGAGGAATGAACTTCATTCTAATTCCCTGCATTGTTCTTATCTAGCTAAGCAGTTGAAGCATGTCCAGGTCACATCAAACTATTTGCTACCACTTTCTATAGGTACTTTCCTGATGATTCTAATACATTCCCTGGCCTGATTGTCATTTCCCCCTGCTGGATGGCAGACTTATTTTTTAAGTTCATTTGCCTGAATGAGTGACTTTTCTTACACCTAAAAGGTCAAGTCCACCTTCAAAAACAAAGCCTGGCATATCAGTGTGTCACATTGTGTATTCTGATTGATCCATATCCCCAATAAGGAACAACTTTTGCACTTCAGATATTAAGGCCTTTTTATTTATTAAAGCTCTCCAAGACTAGAGGGAATACACTTTCAACAGTGAAGCTGGGTGATCCAGCAAAGATGAAATGGATTTCCTAAAAGTAATTTGCTATTTGGTAGCAAATGTTTTGAATCATGGATCAGATCCATTCCAGGTTTTCTGGATCACCCATCTTCACTGATGAAAGTTTATCCTCTCCAGTCTTGGAGAGCTTTAATAAATCAGGCCCATTGTGATTTGCATTAACCTCTATTGCTGACTTTGCTCACTAGTAGTCTGCCTTTTTTTTACTTTTTGTTGTTCCTTGTTTGTCCATTTTTCTGAATTTATTGCCTGTATCTTCCAACAAAACTGACACCACCATGATGGTAAGTGCCTACCCTATCAATTTGCCACCACCAGTGAGGCCATTCTAAGGTAGTGCCTGCTATAGTTTTCAAGTTTGCCATCAGGAAATCTAATCAAAACCAGACTCCTAATGCCTTTGAGTATTCTTCACCGCCCATGAGCTTCTGCTTGGATCCAATCCATTATTCCTACAAGAAATGCATTTCTTAAAATATAGTTCTATTATTTGGGAAATATTTTAAACCTTGGACCAGATCTGTTCCAGGTCTTGGAGAATTTTTTTTACTAATCAGGCCCATTATGTACTGTAGGTATTTGGAATGTGTATAAAGACCTACGTTTTTCATGCAGTCATTTTAAAGTATATCTTATGTATGTGAAACAAGTATAATTAGTCTATTGAGAGAAAATAAAGTAGAAATTGTTTTTATATAACTTAAAAACTCCTGAGATTGTTTTTGACATAACGCTCAGCCTTACCTGGAAAATTACAGCTGTTGTCTGCAGTAATAAAGCTGCAATAAAGGAGTTTGTATGTTAATATTCAGCTCTTGGGAAAGGATATGTAAAAGCAAGGAATATATTTAGGCAATATTTTTATCCTACAAGAAAAACAAGTTATTATATCACTGTCTTTAAAGCTGATTTGCTCAGGCAAAACCACAGCAGGAATGAAAATCACTGGGAACATATTTTCAGATATTAAGAATTGATTACATTCATTACAGAAAAATGAATCCATAAAAACTTGGCATACGCTCGTAAAAAAAGGACCAGCTGCTATGTGATTCATTAACGTGTGCATTTCACTAGTTGAATAAGTAGAGTCAAATAAAGTCAAAAATATACAACAGTGGGTGAAAATAATAAAAATAGTTGCAATGCTTTTATTTTTACCAGCTCAGCATACCTAAAACATTCTGGTGCATGCAGCAACAGTGTACTTTAATGTGTTTTGGGGACCCCAGAAAATTCAGAAAAATAAGTTGCTGATGGTTGTTGATTGGCCACCATTCAAACTAAATTGCATCAATTCTTTTTGATTAGTTGACCTGCAGTATGTAATAAATAAGTAGCTAGAAAGCAAAGAAACTAGCATTTTTAGAATGTCAGCATTGGAAGGTAGAAAAGGTCATTTTTTTTTAGCTTATTAGCAACCCATGCTTCAATCTAGATTAGTTTTTCTTTTCCTGTGTCAAATACTATGCTCAATGTAAACTGAAGCATGGGGACACATGTAGCTTTGATGGCAATAAATAACATGTTTGAGGCTGCTTAAAGAAGCACAATTATTTTTTTAAAGAAGAAAATAATAAGCCAGACTATTATCCAGACAAACAGCCTGAAAAGAGTTAAATATTAGTTCAAGAATTATTAACATAGAGACAGAGAAAGTATTTTACCTATGATGAGAACACAACACTTATAAATTAATATAAAAATCAACTTTATTTAGGTATCCCAGAAATAAAATCAACATTACTTTCAGTGTTTATCATTGAAAATACACGAGCCGCTAAGAGCGAAGACTGTCAAAACTAACTCACCCACGCTCACTATTATAATGACAGATTCCCATTCTGGCGCAAACAAAGCTGGCCAGTTTGTTTACACTTATTAGTTACTCATTTATTGAAAGAATAAGTCACATTGCCTTTTCCTGGTCAGTCAGGCTTTGGGCTTGATATAGATAGGATGGGGTGACCCACATAATTGATGTCCTAGCTTTCATGGACAGCCAGGATCGATGTCTCCCCCAATTTTAAAAACATTGGGTTATTCCAGCTGTAATCTAAATTTGATTTTTGAGGCATGTTTCCACTGCCATTATTTTCCACATTAAAAATTGAGAATAGAAATTAGTGCAAAATCCTACCAATGGTCTACCTGAGGACCATTTGATATGTGAGTTACCCTTTGATCATGGCATGGATAACAGGAAATTCCAAAGAAAGTATCAGTAGTTGGGAGAAACAGCCCTGGGGGATTAAATGGGTTTCCTGCTTCGAATCACAAAAGGCCACAGAATCTAAGTGATACCTAGTCAAGAGCATCCTCCAGGGGATCCTAGATGATGATCAGGTTCTTTGCTGAGTGATAGAACTAGCTTCTTAACCCCAGAGTCATTCCACCAGTGATAGGCATGGACAGAGGCCTCAGTTCAAAGACAGCTAGGTAGAGAAAGGTAAGGATTCAAAGGAGGTGGCAGGAAGAGATCGGTCAGGTTCTAGGCAAGGGTAAAGAGAAGCTGCAAACAGAAAAAAAGTCATGTCCTGGACAAAAGTCAAGGTAGGCAGAATGCAGAAGGTGGTCAGGTTCCTGGCACAGAGATAAGTCAGGTTCTAGGCAAAAGTCATGGCAAGCACCAGGAAGAGAGAAAGGTCAAGTTATAATCAAAGGTCAGCTACAAATTACTCAGGGATGGAGATTTCAACCCTTGCAATTAATTTGCAAAGACACTAAACATGTGATGTTACCAAATTGTTAGGGATATTTGAGAGACCAGTTGGGGCATATCTTAAAAGCAAAAAAAATGAAATAACCTATATATATTTAACGTCTAAATGTCTAAATCAATGTTAAAGAACAGACAGGAATAGACTTTTTTTATTGCCAGTTATTGCTGGTTGACAACTTTTTTGGTTAGTTCCAAAAGTCATAAAACACAGTATTGTCATCAAAATTGTTTGGTGGGGGTTGGGGGTGGTCAGGGGTACCTATTGGAACATGTCTAAGTAAAAAAAAATGTTATTAGCAATAAAAGTATTAATTAACATTAGAATGTTATTCATTAGCATTTCGAAGCTTGGATATAAAATATGTTTTGTCCTAAGTGACTTGAAAACATTTCTTTAAATGTGACACTTCCATCCAACTACAAATATTATTGTGGAAAAATCCTTTGTGTTCCACTGTACTGGAAAGACAGTTGTAGTTAAATTGTAAAAAAAAACAATTTAACAAATATTTAAAATTTTATGTAACATTTATTTTAAAACATTATGATAATGAAAAAAAAATCTGATTGGAATGCCTTCTAAAATTTTAGCCACACCCTTTCACTGGCTTGGCACATGCAGGTAATGAAGGCAAAAAGGATGTAAGGCTTTACCATTCCTTCTTTTACCAGACCCCCTACTAATACTATCCTACAATTTGCAGGCAGGGAGCTTATCTGAAACCACCCTTTTAATAAGAAGGTCCACAGACTTTACATAGCACATTCAAAGGAATGAGTTTCTGACACTTAGCAACATTTCCTGGTGGAGGATCAAATCAATGCCTTTAAAAACACATTAACCTGGAAGATTCTCCACCATGTCACAGCTAACAAAATATCCCATTAATATTAGCATGCTATTTTATTTTTAATTCCTTTGGGAGTCTGTTGTTTTTTTTAATCATACACTATTAATCCCTACAACAATCCCATCAGAAAGGAATAATGGGGTAATATTAGGGGGGGGGGGGGGGATGCAAGGAAGCCAACCCTAAACAAGGCCAAGTGGATGCCCAGGGGACTCGGCTACAATGTTCATACTCCTGCAATAAACCAGAATAACTGTATTTGTAGGCAATTGTCTTTTGCTTTTTTTATTCTGTGCATATTGCAATTCTTTTGTAATGCTAATTGAATGGATAGAAGACAAAGCTGCTACATTGCTCAATTTTTCCATCTCTGGTACAAAGTACCACCAAACCCCAGGCAAATTACCTTTGGTGACTATGTTTATATATTTTATTTTTCCAAAAACTGACAGTGAGTGAGGAATTCCTTTAAATCCACCTATTATTTGTACAAATGCAACATCTCCACATTATATTCATATACTGTAACTTTGTACACTGAAAAAAAAAAAGATCTACTGCTTTAGAATGTTTTAAAAGGACAATTAAAAGATGCACGCCTATACGCTAAATGGGGATAGATGACTTCTTCTGGATCCTGGCACTGTCAGTGTACCCTGTTGGTCTATTTTACTCTGTGCTGTGTAGTAGAAATTCTCATCCAACAGCTTTACAATAACAACAGGTGGTGATTTTTCTCGTCTTGGATCTTTCAGTGGGGATGAACCATACAAGCTTTTCATATTTGCTCAAGTATCTAAACAACATGTATACTGGAAACATGCTAAGCCAAATGTGTAGGAAATTGCCATTTTAAAACTAGTTATTTTATATATATATATATATATATATATAAATATATATATATATATAGTTGAATCTGTGACTTAGTAGATTACTTTGCATTTGTATTTCAATGTTCAATGTATTTCAAAATTTTTCAATACAATAAAAATATACAAGACATTAAAAGGAAAAAAAAAACACTAATAAATATCAGTTCAAATAAGTATTACTCATTACATTTGTATAGAATGTGGTAAAGCAACTACAAAGAACTAATAAATTATTAATATACCTCTACTTTTATTGGAATCTAAATGTCATATTCCCCAAAATTTTATTACAAATTTTTAACTAAATTTATATATTTAATAAAATTGTATTAAAGTAATTTAAATTGTTTGTAATCAATAGTGAAAAAAACAAAACAAAAAAAAACACTTTATTATCTAGTGAATTCTTAAAACAAAATTTAACCAAAATATAAAAATGTTATTTATACTCAGTGACAATTAATTTGTGAAATATAAATACATAGCTAATTTTCCAAAATCCTATTGTTATCTTCTAAATAGTTTAACTTTATCTAACTCTTATACTGCCATTTTAGGTAGAGTCTAAATTCTATTCATTTGTGATATAATAACCTATTGAATAATTACTCCCTAAAGGAGTGAGATTAGTATAATTCAAGTCTCTTCAGTGCAGTAACCTATCAAACACCTATCTTCACTACAGAACTCGAAAAAAAAAATTTACCTAATGGTTCACATCCAAATTTCTAATGTATACCAATAAAAATTTTCCAGGGATCCCATATTTTATCAAATTTTCCCATTTTATCTGTAAAGCTACGTACACACGTCAGATTTTTATCGCCCGATAATCGGCATCAGCCAATTATCGGGCGAAAATCTGCCGTGTGTACAGTCGGTGTCGTCCATCGTCCGGACGACCGACCTGCCGGATCCACGGACGATGGACGACAGCCGATCGTAATGAAAGTGAAGGGGAGAGCGCGCAGCAGGGTGCCGCTCCGTCGCTCTCCCCCTCCCCTCTCCATAGAGCATGAACGGTGCTGTATGTACAGCACCGTTCATGCATCGTGCACTCCCTTGTCGTTGGAAAGGATCGTGAAAGATCCTTTCCAACGACAAAAATTGGCAGTGTGTACGCAGCTTAAGAATGTGGGTCATTTTATAGTTTACCATAATCCAATTAATTTTAAAAAAAAGTGATTCACTATAAAACCCGTTGACTTCCATGATTTTTCTAGAGTGATACGAGCTGCTAATAGCATCAACTTCAGCAATTTACTGGTAGTTTTAGGAGCATCTGAATCATATTTACTGAATAATGCTAACTCCGGCGAGATCGAATATCTCGGTCCAAAACCCCGGATATGATATCAGATATCTCCCTCCAATAATTTTAAGCTATAGGGCAGGACCACCACATGTGATACATTGAACCATTGGTTCTACAACCTCTGAAGCACAATGGAGAGATTGAGGAATCACTTTTAGCGAGCCTCTCAGGTACTGCATACCACCTTAGTAACACCTTGTAGTTAGCTTCTATCAAAGAGGAATTAGGAGAGATCTTTGATAGAGAAAAGGAGACCCCATTCCACTCCTCCCTGGTGAGCGATAATTCCAAAGCACTCTCCCATTTGCACATATAATTCAGTTTATAGTTAGAGGTCATCAATATATTATATATATTGAAATCTGACCCTTTGAATCAGCCAGGGATCTACAAGACCTTTCAAACACAGTAAGTTGTAGTGGCCTAGTAGCCAATCTATATTTAGATTCAATGAATGAACAGATTCGTTTATAATGAAGAAAATCTTGAAACGGGAGTTCTTTTTCACTAGTAAGATATTCAAAACTTAATATATTTTGAGTATTTTTCATGTCTTTGATCCTTATAACTCCTTTGCCAATCTACCATTTGAATGCACCTAAGTTACATCCTGGGGTAAATTCTGGATTATGCCAAAGTGGAAAGAGAGAAACATGAGTCGAACACAGATTCCCATTTAACAAGGTGTAAATAGATTATTTTAAGCAAAGGGGTATAGTTAGCCTGAAATAACGACTGGTAGTCAGGGGTCAGCTGTATCCCTAAGTATTAAAATGATTTAGTTTCCCAACACAAATCAAAATTTTCTTTTTAGATTTTATTTGGGTCTCTGGAATGTTAATGTTAAGAGCTTGAGATTTTAACCAATTGACCTGAAGACCCGAAATTAGGGCAAATTGATTCAATAATTTATAGACATTAGGTAATGTAATATGAGGGGAAGAAATATATAACAATATGTCGTCGGCAAAAAGAGCACATTTATGTTCCCTCATTTTGCATTTTATACCTTTAATGTCTTGGTGTTCTCTAATTGCAATTGCTAATGGCTCTATTACAAGTATAAATAATAATAAGGGAGATAAGGGACATCCCTGTCACGTTCCTCTCTTAATATTAATGTCAGATGAAAGAAGTCCCCTAATGAAATATTTGCCACAGGTTTATCATAAGGGGCTTTTAAAATATTTAAAAAATATTTGCCGAAGTCCATCATCAATGGAACTTTAAACATATATGACCAAGATACGCTATCAAAAGCTTTTTGCAGGTCTAAAGCTAGCAACATGGCCTCTCTTTTACTACCACCATCCCAATTATTTTCCAATAATGAGATCAAGTCTATTGTACGTCTTGTTTGGTCTGATGCTCGTCTGCCTAGCATGAATCCCACCTGGTCTTGGTGAATAAATGTTCCCAAAAAGGAGCTTAAACGATTTGCCAGTATTTTAGTCATCAATTTCAAATCGCAATTAATCAAAGAAATTAGTCTATAATTGGACACATCAGTACTATCTTTACCCGGTTTCGGAATTACACTTATATACGCACGGTTAGCTTCCCTAGGAAAGGGAATTTCCATCTCATAAAGAATTAAAGTACATAACTAAATTTTAGGTTAATTGAGATGTAAAGTTTCTATAGTAAGTGTATGAAAACCTGTCTGGGCCAGGAGCACTACTATTTTTTAACCCCTTAGGTGCTTTAACAACTTCCTCTCCTGGTATTGGTTTTTCCATAACCTGGACATGATCAGGATGAAGTCTAGGAATATGAAGGGTATTAAAAAAAGATTCCATAACTCCCGAAAATAGACACTCTATTTTGTTTCCCATAAAGAGACAAATAGAAATCTTCGAAGGCTGATGCAATCTTCTCTTGATTATGAGAAATCTTTCCATCTTTTAATTTAATCTTGGGCAAACTAAAATTCTTTGGTCCCGGATTTAATTTATTAACCAATAACTTTCCCGGTTTATCACTCCAGGTATAATACTTATGGGACACCCATCTTAAAGATTTCTCTGCTTTAGTTGTAAGTAATTAATTTAATTCAGTTAGTAATAATTCAATTTGAGGGCGACGATCCATTGTAGGATTAGATTTATGTAGCTTTTGTACAGTATGATGTTCCTTCAATTTAGAGTCTATAAGCTTATCTGGACTCTTTTTTTGTCGGGCCCCTTTTTTAATTAGCTCACCTCTAATATACGCTTTATGCGCTTCCCAGTTATTAGCTGGGGAGGTGTCCTCAGACAAATTAATTTCAAAATAATCCCGAATCAAATTTCCAATCTCAGTCTGGGTTCTCATTAATTCTCCATCGAGTTCTAGTTCGCGTACCTTTTATACCCTTTCAATGAACTATTACTATGGTCAGACCAGGAAACTGGGAGAATCTTTGCATTTAGAATTACAGGGATCAATCTAGAATGCAAAAAAATATGGTTGATCCGTGAACACTGTTTATGTGCCACAGATTAATTATTGTATAATCTCTTTCGGATGGGTTAACTTCTCGCCAGATATCTATCAGATCATTTTGTTTCAATAAAGTAGCAAACCTAAAACTCCTTTTAGGAGGAGAGCAATATTTAGGTATACTAGTTTTATCCAGCCTATGATCCAATGCCAGGTTTGAGTCTCCTAGCAATATAAGTGTCCCTTGTGTAAACGAGTGAATCTTATGTATCAAAGCCGCAAAAAATTCAATTTGCCCTCATTAGGGGCATAGTAAGTAACTACTGTAATTAATTGACCCTCTATTAACCCCCGTATTAGTAATTATTTACCTTCCGGGTCTCGATTGACATCTTGTAGTAAAAAATTCAATTTTTTAGCAAAACACAGCATTACCCCACATTTTTGCCTGTCAGATGATGCATGAAACAAATGTGGGAAACGCTTGTAAAATAAACCTGGTATGGAGTTACGGGAAAAATGCGTTTCTTGTAATGCAAGTATATCCAAGTTGTAATATTGAAATGCGTTCACTCGTTTTATTGGGCAGTCAAAACCTTGCACATTAGGGGCTGGTCGCGCGTACTTTCGCGCCGTTATATCGAGCCGGTTTACCCCGGGCTGGAGTCATATGCGCTCGTTCAGTCGCATCTCACTGCCAAGCCAGATGCTTGCCTTCATAACAAAATGGGCAATAGGGGTCGCGCATCCACCAATTAAGGCGATTAGATTTCAGCTGCGCGATTAAGGAGGATCTGTTAAGCTCAATGGTGAGATCATAGCAATTACGGTCGTTCGTTTCCAACGAGTTTCCTCGTTCGTCGGCGTCGTTGGTTACTTTTTTACGAACGATTTTTTGCCCAATCGATTGTTCGTCGTTCGATTGGAACGATAAAAATTGGAAGTGTGTACGCACCTTTAGGGACATATTTTTGTCCAAAGTGTTTGGGGGGAATCCAGAGAGGGTCCAACATATTGTCAGAACCTCGGTTACTTTGCATTTGAAGTATACCAACTTATCATGTTTTAATAAATAATTTATTTAAATGAATAAATAATAAAGGTCAATATGTTTGTTGAGTACCTAAAGTATAGGCAAACCCCAACAACCAACTTAATGTATTTGCTTCCTAATAATTTGTTGTTTTTTACTTTTCTGCATGGCCAGGTTGGCGCCCAAGAAGATCCATTTTGTTCTGTAGTTGGGGAGCAGAGGAATATGGATTAATTGGATCAACAGAGTGGGTAGAGGTGAGTAAATAGCCCTTAAAATACGCTAATTATATTGAACTGGTCCCTACTGTTCAGTTTACTTTTAGAAAGGGTTTTCCAAGTCATTGTTTCATCCAGCTTGAGCTGCAGACTAGTTAGTTATAATATATTATATATAATATATTATAATTACACATGGTATCACAGGATCTTTGTTACAGACTTTAGGGTAAAACTAAGATCATATTGTTGTAAAATAACATAAACAAACTACTTATCCCTTTTTTAAGGGTAGTCTTGTTTGGAGTGACACTAAAAAGTCCTATCGTTGTACAACATAGCTGCCCAGGTACTTAGAGATCCAGCTGTGTGTGATGGTCTAATACATGGTTCCAGATAAAGTACATATAAAACGATGAAAAAAATAGAATCAAGGAGGAGACATTTCCCCAGATGATACAATGTTATGTCTAACCTGAATGGAACCTGCTTAACAGCAAGCTAATAATATGCTTCCTTCAATGGAAGGATTAAAGACATATCAATATATACATTTATAGACATATCTGTATATATTAATACGATAGCTAAAAGTGTAATCCTCCACTAACCACTATAAATTCTACAATTTATTGATCCATCAAATCATAAAAACATAACAACTGTCACAAGCTAATAGTTCCCAGGGCTTATAACCATTTTGTAACCTTTTTAAAGCAGTAATATAAAAACATCTTTAATTAAACACAGGGTACATACACTTAATCTTTTATGCTAGTGAACGCTACCAAATTATATCTGAACCTTTTTTTTAAATTATTCTGCAATTAGACTTTTTATATTTAAAATTTTCTATGTATCTGGCACTATTGATATTTTAAGTACTTTAGAGACCTTGAATGGTCAGTATTTTTAGCTGCACAATTTAATTCCTTATGACAGGTTTTAATGCTCGTTCTGCAATACATTTCTTTTTTAACTTTACATAGATCCATTGCTCCAATTCCTAAATGTGTGATTGCAGAAATGTGAAGCTATCTGGATTTCTAAGCCTGCAACTTTGGTATCATTAGGTTTAGGCCATAAATATGAATTACAAATATAATTAAAAATAATGTACCTAAAAGTGTACATTGGGGAACCAGTTTCATCTGACAGTATGAATGACATTTTGATTATGACATATCAGTAACATAGATTTTTTGTGTTGAGTGCTGGATGTGTTTTCCATTTCCTGTATGAACTTATAGACATTAGAATGTAAATTGGAAGGTATTGCTAAATGTCTTTTATTGATTCATCTTGCTATTAGGAAATTATTCTCATTCATCTGTAACCCAATACATTGTACTGGGAATTGTATTTTATTATGTAATTGATTTACTCATATTGGAGCACTCCCTTACCTCCCATACCAGTATCATATTCAACATGATCTAGTAAAGTATTGGCTGGGCCCTTGAATGCAATATTACATTCTATTCACCTAATGGAATTCTGAAAAGAAAATGGCTGTACTAAACTTAAAGATGTCCACTGGGACCTAAGGCAAGGATATATCTACAAGGTGCAAAATCAAGACATGTCATTGAAAATGTAGGATGGTAGATGGCAGTGGCATTTCGATAACCTGTGCCAGCCTGTATGAGCTGCTGAAGGGGAATGGACACACACAATTTATACTGCAGAAAAAGTGGCGCTCATAATCCTTAAGCTATAGAAGGTAACTTCATTGGTGGAAGAAAAGAAGTAAAGAAGAATGCAGTTGACCAGCCTACTTATTTGAGTCCTATATACCTATATATTATATCTAATCAGCAAGAATAGAATGATTGGGCACATACCCAAAGAAGATTTTATTCATATTTAGAAGATTGTAAAGGTAGTCCCCTGGTTAAGGACATCTGACTTACGAACGACTCCTAGATATGAACAGGGATTCCTACTTGCTTCTGTGCAGGATGGAGAATTTTATACAGTAACCGACGCCACACTGCCTAATAATATGTTGAGACCTAATTGCATTTATTAAAATAATGTACCTGTTCCAAATTACATTCAAATTCAACTTAAGAACAAACCTACCCTATCTCGTATGTAACCCGGGGACTAGCTGTAGTGCATGTATCCTGAGTTCCCCAGTGTGGTGATTTGTGTTCCATAATGAATAATATGCTTACCCTAATCTGATGAGGACTGTGATTGGCCTGGCAATAAACACTCACTTGTCCTTGGGAAAGTGTAGACACTGCACAAATAAGAACAAATGAAAATGTTATTTCTGCAGGCTGTAGTTTTTCTTTTCACTTTATTCCAACTGAACAGTTTTCATGCTCCTAATTATCTAACAATTGTTCATAGCTGAACAACATATTATTATAATATTTTGCCATATCAGTTAAATATATTGCTTCATAATGGTTCTGGTTATCAGTTTAATTTCCTTCTGTTTGTTTTGTTGGGCAGTTTCCTTCCATTCAATCTAATGTCTGCTGCTCATTGTCTGCAGCATACCACCTTGCCAGCTTTCTGTTCAAAACACTCTAATAGCTGGAAGGAGATACAGCCAAAATCGAGTCACAGCTTCTTTGCCTTTTGTGACAATTCCATGATTGTGAATTATAAAATCGGAGGTGTTCAGCAACTGACATGGCTGTCTTACCTTTTTGATGTTTTTTTAATATGGGAGTTGAGCCAATAATGTAGGCAGCAGTAGGTAAACAAGCATAGGCAATTTTTAGTAGCTCATCCTTGCTGATAAAATCACTAGATATAAAAATGTTTAAATGACCTTTGCTCTATCCAACAACCCTATCTGTAACAAATCTAACCCTTAGTCTAAAAACTACCAGAACTCAGATCATAGGGTTAAAAATCACTGATTCTCATTTGTGATTGTACTTTATATAAAATTTATGAAATGTTTTATAGTAACTGAATTTTATTTTCTACAGGATATGGAAAAAGTTTTGGGATCTCGAACTGTAGCCTACCTAAATGTGGATATTGCTGTGGAAGGTAATAATGAGAGGATAAAATAAATAGAATTTTATCTCATTTAAAAGGATTGTATTATGTAGAATTAACCATTTAACCTTTATGGTAAACACGTTATAGAATAATATATATATATCTAATCACAACCCTAATCAATATACCTAATTTATAATACCAATAAAAAAATTAAATGTTGAAATGCATATTGGAAGCAAAGTTTGCATGTTCGACATGATAGAATACATTCTGAAATACTGAAACTCCTGAATTGATTTTGTCTATTCAAACTTTATTCCAAAATAGAAATCATGAAGGCAGATTATTGTGAGGCCTGAAATATTCACATATATTATTCATATCATATACTGACCTCAATGCCAGACTGATTTTATCCAGTTATAAACAGCATACAAATTCTGTTTACCAAACCGTTGTTTACAATAGATAACATTTTTGATATAACAAAAAAAAATACGTTCAACCCAGTAATTCACAAATGAAGTTTACCAAACCTTTGGATATTTAACCACCTTAGAATTACAGTAAATTTGCAACCATGCACAATATAATGCAGCTGCAAAGGTATTAAAAAATATTTTTGCATGATAAGGGAGCACAAATTCACAGCAACTATTAATTAAAGTCAAAATCCAGTGCAGCAACTATTAATTAAATCAGAATCCAGTTTGCAAAGTAATACTACTTTACCTCTTTAAAAACGCAGACACACTATGGCCTGATTTATTAAAACTCTCTAAGACTGTCATGGGTGAACCTGGGTGATCCAGCAAACCTAGAATGAAACTGTTCCAGAGCTGATAATATTTGTAAACTAATAGCAAATGATTTTTAAGAAATCATTTGCACTCCAGCCTTGGTGAGCTTTAATAAATCAGGCCTAGTGTATTTGATATGGTGCATTATGAAGAACAATATCTACTAATCATGTTATTATAATCCTTACGTCAGTTCACTGATGTCAGAACAAAAGAAGCAGATTGAAGACCTCCCATATTCTGACTTTTAAATACTACCTTTCACGTATCAAAGAACACATGGGTATTTATTTCTCAGATTTAGAGCCATTAGGCTATATGAATCAAATGTCAAAACCCTTTTACTAACTTTTAGGTCTTAAGGAGACCCTGCTAAAATTACTATATCAACAGGAATGTCACCCTTACAGATAGACTAAAAGAATTATCGGTATCAATTAAACTAACCTGAAAAGCACAAATTGCTCATTGCTTAAGGAACCCCTAGCAACCTCTGGAAGATACCCAGGGTTTCACAGAACCCTGGTTGACAAACATTGCAAAAAACAGAGAAGGAGAAAGAAAAAAATAAATCAAGATTGACGTTTATGCAGACGGTTTTCCCTCCCGTAGACACTACGGAGGAGGGGGATTCCCCTTCCGGTGTTCTAACGAAAAAATCTACCTATGAAATAAATCTACCAGGGGGCCTATACAAATGGGCGTGTACAATGACGTTATGGTCAAGAAATTTTCACAGCTGTGTTTGTGTATCAATGCTGCATGTCACGTACTGCAGCCTTACATCTCTCCCAGTACAAACCTCTAGATCTCCTAAACAGTATGAAGGACCCTCATAGCTAGCAATACCCCAAATTTCATCTCCCCACCTTTAACAACTTTTAAAATATGGGGGTCATAATTATACAAAAATAAGAAAAATTAGTTAGGCTTGCTGTTTTAAAAGTGTGTCTAGAAGCCCAAAATTAAACATACAAATTATGGACCCCCGGGGCGACTTACATAGCAAGGAGGTGCGAACCCCAATCTTATACCTACCTGTAACAAAACTAGAAATGTTTTACTACACTACCCTGTCCCCTTCATAACTTTTGAACCCCAATATCTCTGGAACTGGGAGATGTACAAAACAAAAAATGTAAGTGCAAGTGGGGGACACCTGTGACTAACACCCCCTAAAATTTCATCGTAAGGCCATTGTCAGAACATGAAGAACTCTGCCCATTAAAAAAATCTACCCTGTTACACATTGCTGGAGGCTTTTATCACCTGAACCCCAATTTCTTAGGAATGGGGGGATCCAATTTCCCCCAATTTCCCTGGAATGAGGGGGTACTGGTAAACAAAGTTAGAGGTGCAAGTGGGGGACACCTGTGGCTAACACCCTTTAAAATGTCATCACTAAGGCATTGTTAGAATGTAAAGAACTCTGCCCATCAAAAAAATCTACCATTACACATTGCTGGAGGCTTTTATCACCTGAACTCCAATTTCTTAGAAACAGGGGGGGGGGGGGGACACAGGAGAACAAAATTAGAAGTGCAAGTGGGAGACACCTGTGGCTAGCACACCCTAAAATTTCTTTTTTAGGGCATTGTAAGAACATAAAAAACTCTGCCCATCAAAAAAATCTGCCCTGTTCAAATGTAAGTTTCGTAAGATTTAACCCTACAATGATATATTTGATATACATAATTGTAAACATTTGATATACATAAATATATAGGCTATATATTAATGTATTTACAAAACTTTATATGAATATTAATATATATATTTAATCTCTTATTAATCTATTTATCAATTACCAAATAAATTACCTATTAGTTTGGGGAAAACAAATTATGATTGCTGAACTTTAAAATATAAAAGTATATACAAGAAAGATTACTGATTATTTTAATCATGAGTATATTAAATCCAGTGAAATACAATAAATACTGCACAAATTCATAAAATAAATCATGATACTAGGGGCATAGTTCAGTGTTTAATTTTTTTTCAAAGTAGGCCTACAGATGCACACTGCACTTCTGTTTGTTGTATTCTGTTGTTGTAACAGGTAAAATTAAAAAAAGATTACAACTTTTAAAAGTTTAAAAGCTGTGTTAAGTTTTGCGGCTTCGGACTATTTTTCTTTAGTGGAAGAGGGGGCAAAATGGCTCTATTGATAGTAAAGGTTGCTGACCCCTGGTTTGGACCCATTGGGCCTGATTTATTAAAGCTATCTAAGGCTGGAGAAGATACACTTTAATCAGTGAACCTGGGGGACCCAGTAAATCTGGAGTGGATCTGGTGCAGGACTGAAAATATTTGCTAACAAATAGCAAATTACTTTTAAGAAATCTGTTCCAGGTTTGCTGTATCAACCAGGTTCACTGATGAAACTATATCCTCTGCAGCCTTGGAGAGCTTTATTAATCTAGGCTTATTGGCACAACTCATGGTGAAGTCTGGAGAAAAATTGTCTATTCCCATGTTTTTTTTAAATATAAAAAAATTATTAAATGCTTACAATATTAGTGCATTTTTCCTTTATAGGAATAAAAATATGTATGATTCAGTGGAATGAACTGACCTGCGGTTACACTTGTATTTACGGTTTCATATTGATCCACTGTCAACATTACATTAGCATGTGGAGGGCAAATTAGTGTTTGGAGGTGTTTTACTCTGTAAAAAATGATAAAAAGATAAAAGTTAAAAAAATGAAAATTAGTTGATATAATCACTGTATTAACTTTTTGTCAAAATGTAATTGTCTGAAACTGCACTTGTTTGTCTCATTTCTGACTTTTTTGGGCTTTATTCTATTGTGAGGAATATTGTTGGAGTTAAAAGTAGCTATAGTTTACAGGTGTAGCCCCACCAAAAAAAGAGCAGGGAATACTGGTGTGAACGAAAGAAATATCCTTTCTTTTTTCTTCTTATTTCTTCTTTTTTTGCCAAGAGTTGAAATGTAGATGAATTATTGTAAAGTAGTGCCAATAATGTATTTTAATTTTACAAAGACCTTACTTTAACCTACCTTTGTGCCTATTCCTAACATATTTTTACATAAAGCTAATATATATTCCCCAGCCCAGTCTTTGAACTTAAAGTAGAACTTTAGTTAAACATTCTTCTCTGTTCAAAAGGATTTTCCATGCCATTATTACTAATGTAACAGCATCTTTTTAAAAATAAGTACCTGAAAATGTTACACTTACACAGTTTATTTATCTCAAAGTGTGTTAGATAATGAAAAATGTACTTTTGGTGTGTGTAGAATAGAAAATAAGCTTTTAATCACAGTGCCGAACAAAACTATTTTGTATTATTATTGTTACTGTATTGTTCAGTTTTTTATTATTATTTCGCACATGCATAGCTCTCCCACTAAACAGGATATGACTTAAAAATAAAAATTGGTTGCTCTATGTTAGCACTTTTTCTTGTAGTAGGTATATTGGAGCTAAGAAAACATATACTGTATATTATGTCAGATTGTACTACTGGTACTAACTAACCACAAGATAACCCAGAATTTGTGTCCTTACCTTTACCATTCAAGTATGTGCCTCACCACAACCTTAACATTTACAATCTGAAAAAAAAACAATAGGGAAGTAAAATGTATGGAGAAGGGTAAAAAACTGTAGGCTGGGGATATAACACTTGCTTGTACCAGACATGTCTAGTACAAGGGTTAGAACATTTCCATAGGATGCAGATACATTAATTAATGTTTCTACAATAAATTCACAATATGAAATATATGAAATGTGCTATGCTCCCTTTTTAATATGCAGTAGTGTGAAAACATCAGGCTTCTCTCCAAGAGCAGATGGTAAGGACAAGTACATTAATAGTACATACTGCACAATCTTTTTATGCTGAAACAGAACATGACAGACAGCTTGAACTCAGTTTATTTAACAGGTTTAAAAATATGAAGTGCCCTCATCAATTTAGCAATTCATGTTGGAACTGTTAATTCTTACATTGAAATTGTTTTCAAGTATTCACTTAGATTGTTTTGCTGAATTTCTATGTAATCTGTCTGAAGTACTTGAAAGAAAAGATATTAAATCCTAAAAGCCTCTGAATCCATATTACCATAACTTTATCTTCTTAACATTTAAGTTGTGTTTTGCTTGGTTGTGACATTATTTGGTTTAGTAAAAACACTTCTTGATTCACGATTACATCTTTTCCTTACAGGAAATTCCACCCTCCGTACACTTGCTACTCCCATCCTGCATAAACTACTGTTTGCTGCAGCCAAAAAGGTACATCCATCATCAGGCAGTACAATAGCCACTGAGCTGTATAATACTATGATTTTTTTTTGTGTTGTGAATCTGTGGTTTAATACATCAGTACTTTAACAATGTTTCAGTAAGCATAGTTCCAGACTTTGTACAATGTGAAACACCACACGGAGGAAACATTTCTTAGTAAAAGTGTTTAAGTCTCAAGTAAACTGCCCTAGCAATAATACAAGACCATCCATTCCACAAATCCTTTCATTGCAAAAAAAGTGATTAATATAATCATACAAATGCAGAAAGACTTCTAAGTCATAACTTGTGAACTAGTGATCACCCTAACAAAGATTAGCCATCACCTGAAAAGTGACTATGGGAACCACAATTGAACCTCAATCACATACAAATATTATTACAACTTTTTTTATACGTATACGTTAGTCAACCTTTTAACTAAAAAACATATTATACAGATCAACATAAAAAAATTAAATTATTAAAGTTATTCATCCCTTTCCAGAGAGCCATGTAAATATAGTGATAATGAACAGGATAAATTTTACAACACATAAAATGCAAATACACAGTATTAAACAGTGCAAGTTAACCCTTTTAGGTGAAATAAGGTAAGAAGTTTTAACTTTGCATAGGGGAAATAGGCAAATATCCACAAATTTCCAAATGTCAACGTACTCCTTGCTCCAGGGCACTACACTACATGCCCACTGATCTTTTATTTATGGCCAGCAAAGTTCCACATCTGAAGAAGGGTCTGTTTTTACTTTTGAGGGAACCTTTGCTATTGTTGTCAATTTTTAACATTTTATTTTTAAGTTACAAAAATAATATAAATGAACTATAATTTTTTTTTAAAAAAGAAAAAGATAAAGGGACTTTACAGGCAGTAGATAAGTATATGTGACATGTATACATGTCCCAATATGCAGAACGCTATCAGCATTAAAATAGAGAACTTAATATTGGAACTTAATATTATATTGTAGAATTAATTACAAAAACAAGTACAGCAATCTCCATAAAGCTACAAATCCACAGCTCCAAAGGAACAAATCACTTTAATACACATTACCTGCCTCAAACCAAGGAAATAGTTTGAATACTGTGCTGGGCAAAACATGGAGAAACCTTTATAATTGTATGCATTAAAAGTGGGGTAGGAGTGCTCCTGTATTAAAATTTCTACAATGGGTTAGATGGTGGTCCTACACCCCAAAAATTTTACACAAATATTAGAATTTGTTTTTTAACAGAGAAATTAAAACATAAATGTGATTTTTTCCTAAGCCATGGCTTTGGGTCAAATGCCCCTTCTTTTACTATCTGATACAGCCATTCTCAACTTTTTTAACATGGGGTAACCATTGAAATATCTTTCAGGTCTTACTATATTCACAGCTCACAATATATTGGTGTGGTAATCAGTAGGAAAAATGCCTCTTACATTGTTGGTCAGTGGGAAGAATGTCACCCTTACAGACACTAAAAAAGATCATTGGTGTAACTGACCTCAGAGGCACAAACTACTTATTGCTCAAGGAACCCCTAGCAATCTCTGTAGGAACCCTAGGGTTCAGCGGTGATCACCCTAACAAAGATTAGCCATCACCTGAAAAGTGACTATGGGAACCACAATTGAACCTCAATCACATACAAATATTATTACAACTTTTTTATACGTATACGTTAGTCAACCTTTTAACTAAAAAAACATATTATACAGATAAACATAACATTTTTTAATTATTAAAGTTATTAAATTATTAACATAAAAAACAAAAAATAAAAAAGTAAAAGAATACAAAAGTAAATACCCAAAACAAGCTGTGCACTAAAAAAACAACCAACAAAAATAATTAAATAAAGAAATAAAGGAAAGAACAACCAACAAAATGGAGGACAGGAGAAAGAGGGCACAATATATTTTCCCCCTCCTCACACTCTGATTTTAGTACTTTCAGAGTTGCCACTCTGGACATTGTTTTAATTGACCAAGAAACTCTGGGGATGGAGTTCCCTTGACATCACTGCCCATATTTGGCAACATTGAAATGACTGAAAATGGGGTATGAAGATGGCAGACTTTGTTCCTCCTTCTATAGAAAAGCAGGGGCTTTATCAGTATTCCATCAGGCATATTTAGACATTACCAGACTTTTTAAGATAAATATTACTTTTAAAAAGTGTTATTTATTGCGTGTGGTGTGTTTATATCTATTTTTTTCTACCTTTTCTGACCTATTTTATAATTAGATAAGGGGTAATAATAAACCTTGTACTTATTCCACTGGGTAAGAGAGTGGATATCAGGGAGCCCCCTTATTAAGGGGTATTACCAATTCAAAAGAGACCTCGGCAGGCTCCTACAACATTTGGGGCACAGTTTTTGGGCCATCCCCTTAACTATGCTTCCACCACACCACCACCACATACAGTATGTTTCCCCACTGTTTGGAGAGGAAAGGTGCCTGATATAGCAATAAAAGGAGCTACATGTTGGATACACCCCATCCTTTTATGGCCACACAGATTGCAAGGGGCCTGGTATGCCCAGAAGGAAGGGGCTACATGCTGTGCCCGGGTTTGGTGTGGCCCAACGCTACGCTGGGTCCCCCGGACACCGTCGAGGTGTCACCACGTGTTGCTGTTCTCCTAATGGAATGGTAAGGTGGGGCGCACCCCAATGGGAAATAAGTCCAGAGAGTCAGGGTCTGCAGTAAACCGGGATGCTCCTTTACTGGAGGAATTCAGGTACAAAATAATACAGGCAAGGCATTAGGCTGGCTTCTCCAGTCTCCTCCCTGGCAGAAGAAGGGTTTGATGCTGAGGAAAGGCCTGAGCTAGCTGTCCCTCTCTCTCTTCAGAAGGCTGTCACACCCTGGTCCAAGGCTGGTGATCCAGGGTCTGTGGCAGCGTATCCCCATCTCAGCGTCTTCTTCTGGTCACTCATTAGTCTGGCAGAGTCTCCTATTTAAGCACTGGTCCCTAACTGCAACAAACTAGGGGCTCTGACTGCTCTCCTTATTTACAGTTTTTTGCTAGACTAGAACCTTCTAGAGGGTGGGTTTGAGAAGCTCAGCACAAACAGATACATTGTTTCAGCTCCCGTCTGGTATAGACTTACATTTGAACTTCAATGATACCCAATGGCAATGACACAGCAGGTTTTCCAGACAAAAACAAGTTTCCAGACATATCAACAAAGCTACAACCAGACATTTAAAGGTCAGGCTGTCTGCTTTTTGGTGTTTTGGTGGTAAACAGTCTGGATTTTTCCCTCCAAAACATGGTAAACAAGTCTGGATTTTTCCCTCCAAAACATGGAGGTAAACAACGTCTGTTTTTTTCCCTCCAAAACATAGTATTCTTTAACCCCTATGGCAGCTGTGGAAAATTACCAGCTTCTCTAATAGTCTCTCAGTATTCACTAACCCTTTCCACAGAGCCATGTAAATATAGTGATAATGAACAGGATATATATTACAACACATAAAATGCAATTACACAGCATTAAACAGTGCAAGTTAACCCTTTTAGGTGAAATAAAGTAAGAAGTTTTAACTTTGCATAGGGGAAATAGGCAAATATCCACCAATGCCCAAATGGCAATGTACTCCCTGCTCCAGGGCACTACACTACATGCCCACTGATCTTTTATTTCCGGCCAGCAAAGTTCCACATCTGAAGAAGAAGGGTCTGTTTTTACTTTTGAGGGAACCTTTGCTATTGTTGTTATTTTTTAACATTTTATTTTTAAGTTACAAAAATAATTTAAAAGAACTATATTTTTTTTAAAAAAATAAAAAGATAAAGGGACTATACAGGCAGTAGATATGTATATGTGACATGTATACATGTCCCAATATGCAAAACGCTATCAGAGTTAAAATGGAGAACTTAATATTATATTGTAGAATGAATTACAAAAAAAAGTACAGCAATCTCCATAAAGCTACAAATCCACAGCTCCAAAGGAACAAATCACTTTAATATACATTACCTGCCTCAAACCAAGGAAATAGTTTGAATACTGTGCTGGGCAAAACATGGAAAAACCTTTATAATTATATGGATTAAAGTGGGGTAGGAGTGCTCGTGTATTAAAATTCCTACAATGGGTAAGATGGTGGTCCTACATCCCAAATATTTTACAAAAATATTAGAATTTGTTTTTTAACAGAGAAATTAAAACATAAATGTGAACATTTCCTAAGTCATGGCTTTGGGTCAAATGCCCCTTCTTTTACTATCTGATACAGGCATTCTCAACCTTTTTAACATGGGGTAACCATTGAAATATCTTTCAGGTCTTACTATATTCACAGCTCAAAATATATTGGTGTGGTAATCAGTAGGAAAAATGCCTCTTACATTGTTGGTCAGTGGGAAGAATGTCACCCTTACAGACACTCAAAAAGATCATTGGTGTAACTGACCTCAGAGGCACAAACTACTTATTGCTCAAGGAACCCCTAGCAATCTCTGTAGGAACCCTAGGGTTCAGCGGAACCCTGGTTGAGAATACATCTTCTAGTGTGATCTACAGAAAATTCTGAATGCTTTTATCATGAGAAATATCTTAGGTAATTAAAAAGATTATGTTTGAAGTAGTGCCAGTCTACAAAGTAAATGTTCTACATCATCAAATTTCACCTTATGATATATTTTGTGTAATATCTTATGCCTGCTAGCAGAACAACATCAATCACACTTTTTAATTTCACTGATTTTTCATTTATTTTATAAGAATGATGACATTAACTAAAGCCTGTAATATAGTTTTAGTCTCCAAATAATAAGTGGTTGTGTGTATTAATATATACACAGTAATATAGTATAGTTCATATTGTGTAGTCTTCACTGAACATGATTCACAACTGCTTAGCAAATTATGTATTATAGGACTTGACAACAAAACTATTATGTCATTAATCAGGAAAATAACTTTGTGTGGATTAAATATTTAAACTAACAGTGGTTGCGCTTTAAAATTGATATGGAGCAGTAAGAAACACCAAGTGGTAATGGCCCGTAACAATGGTCTGCATCCCCGCTGTGAACCACCAGGGTGGATCTTTTTATGTTTGGGTACACCAACTGATCATCTCACTTAGAGAACATTGTTTAGTGGAGGTCGGTGGCAGTGGTATTTACCTCTCTAGATTCATGCTGAGAAATTGTAATATCTTCTAAAGGTCACAAAAATTATTACTGTGCTCATAATACGGCAGATACAAAAGCTTCTGTAACTGTCAGATTTAATTAGTGAGTTCATATGTCCCTGTTATACAAATGACTGAATAGAAGTGAGAGGAAAGAAACTGAAGGGTCAGTCAACCAATAACTTACATATGTCAATGTTGGATAAATGCTAGAAAATGAAATCAGCATGTTTCTTAAAAGTCTTTCAAAAATAGTTCTCTTTAAGGTGGACTGACCCCATATATAATTTTTCCAAGTGAACTATTTTAAGTATTATTAAAGCTTTTAATTGTAAAACCAAGGAGAGATCTGTCCTACCTCTAACTGGTCACCATTGACCCACATTTGCATCCATGGTTTCACAGACCAACTACTCATGAAGAGGGAGTAATCCTTTAGACATGTTGTATCTAAACACACAAAAACGTAATAAACCTACCAGTTCTTATATATAGTGGTTGTATTAGCTCGACTTTTTTCAATCTTCTCTTTTTTTTACAAATCCTGCAAATAACAGTTTCTGTTCCTTTGTGGCTACACTAATTGTTATACTATATTTATGGAAGGAGATTTACAAGAGGACAAAATGCATGCACCACAATACCTAAGGACTGGTAAGCTGTAATGTATTACATTATTGGTTTTGGGTTTAGATCTTCAAGGATTATTCTCTGAAATTTCTCATTCATGCAGGCTTAATACTCGCATTTCTTATACACTAATTATGCCTTATGAATTTTGTGAATATAAAGCTTTATATGGCTAGACCCAGAGCATAATGAAGATCTAGATACATAAGCCCAAATTACTTGATCACTAAATATTAAAACGTTGTTTCTGGACATAAAAGGTAGAAAACCCTAACCCTGATGAAATTCGAGCAGGACGAAAATCAGTGTTTGACACCTGGGTGAAGAATATACCATCGCCTCACAATGCAAAACTTCCACAGTATGTACAGAAAGTGATGTTGGATAGCTTGCTAAATGGAAAAAATATTCTTAATTATGAGGATTACCTACTATATAATAACTAATAGGCACAGATAGTAAACTAGATTTTGTTTATGGGACCATGTCATGTTTATTTTGCCATTATTTCATTCTATTTATTTTGAATAGGGGGGGAAAAGAACCCCTTGTCATGTTTTTATTACTGTGACAGCAAACAAGGTCAGAATAACAGTAAAGAGGTTGGTTTATTAAAGGAGTATAGGTCAGTGATCGCCAACTTGACTGTGCATGCATAGGGAGCCATGTGTCACTTAAAGGGGAAGAAACTTCCCCCATAGTAATGTCATAATGCCAGAACCTGCCCACTCTCCCATTGCAGATCTGAGCCTGCGATGGGAGAATGGGCGAGTTGTGTCCGGAGACACAAGCCACCGACTTCCCTGAACCTGCAATCCGTACGAGGGACTTGGTCCGCAGCTTTGGCTGGTGCCCCTACTTGTGTGGTCCTGACCCCGCACCGGGGAGCGCACCGGCCAGAGCCGCAGACCACTAAAATTTTCTCGCTGACCACCAGTTGGCGACCACTGGTATAGGCTGTTCACCTGGGAAAATGATTTATCAGCTTGCAAGGGAATTCTTACTTTAGTAAATAAGATGAAGCTTTGCTGACATCAACCAATGAAATACAAGCAAATACTGCTTTTTTTACATTGTCTTGCACAATTGATTGGATATTCTGTGCAAAGTGGATTTTCACGGTATTCACTAAGCTGCAAAACTTCCCATAGAAGGTAAAAATTCTGCTTAGGTGGCTTCCCAAAGTCAACCCATTTAAATTAGCAGGGCAATAATGATTAGTCAACTCATTTTTGTTGTATTCTTTCAGTGTTGTTTGATACTTAAATCCCATTGTATGCTGCCTTGAGGCAGGTACCTCTTACAAGCCTAACTAAAACACAGTGACAGGTGAGTGGTATGCTGCTGTCCAGTAATCCATCTTGTGACCTAAAATATTGCAAAAGTTTTCCAGAATTATGTAGAAATCCTTCAGGGGACTGGGATGGGATATACCATCATATAGCTTTGTAAAACCTGTTGGGTGAAAGTGATAATACCAATGAATCTTGCCACCGAAACCCTCAAGGCAGCACATGATACAACATGGTAGCAAACACATGAAGCATGTGTTCGCTAGCAAGCATGAAGCAAGAGTTGAATGGACCTTTAAATGATGTCTCAATTCAGGAACAATTTTTTAATATATTGCAACTTACTAGTCCTTAGATTAATAGGCACAGATAGTAAACTAGATTTTGTTTATGGGACCATGTCATGTTTATTTTTCCATTATTTCATTCTATTTATTTTGAATAGGGGGGGGGGGGGAAAGAACCCCTTGTCATGTTTTTATTACTGTGACAGCAAACAAGGTCAGAATAACAGTAAAGAGGTTGGTTTAATAAAGGAGTATAGGTCAGTGATCGCCAACTGGACTGTGCATGCACGGGGAGCCATGTGTCACTTAAAGGGGAGGAAACTTCCCTCATAGTAATGTCATAATGCCAGAACCTGCCCACTCTCCCATTGCAGATCTGAGCCTGCGATGGGAGAATGGACGGGTTGTGTCCGGAGACACAAGCCACCGACTTCCCTGAACCTGCAATCCGTACGGGGGACGTGGTCCGCGGCTCTGGCTGGTGTCCCTCCTTGTGTGGTCCTGACCCCGCACCGGGGGGCGCACCGGCCAGAGCCACAGACCAATAAAATTTTCTCGCTGACCACCAGTTGGCGACCACTGATATAGGCTGTTCACCTGGGAAAATGATTTATCAGCTTGCAAGGGAATTCTTACTTTAGTAAATGGGATGAAGCTTTGCTGACATCAACCAATGAAATGCAAGCAAATATTGCTTTCTTTACATTGTCTTGCACAATTGATTGGATATTCTGTGCAAAGTGGATTTTCACCGTATTCACTAAGCTGCAAAACTTCCCATTGAAGGTAAAAATTCTGCTTAGGTGGCTTCCCAAAGTCAACCTATTTAAATTAGCAGGGCAATAATGAATATTCAACTCAATTTTTGTTTTATTCTCCTTTAGTGTTGTTTGATAATTAAATCCCATTGTATGCTGCCTTGATGCATAGTTATCATACAGGCAGGTACCTCTTACAAGCCTAACTAAAACACAGTGACATGTGAGTGGTATGGTGCTGTCCAGTAATCCATCTTGTGACCTAAAATATTGCAAAATTTTTCCAGAATTATGTAGAAATCCTTCAGGGGACTGGGATGGGATATACCATCATATAGCTTTGTAAAACCTGTTGGGTGAAAGTGATAATGCCAATGAATCTTGCCACAGAAACCCTCAAGGCAGCACATGATACAACTTGGTAGCAAACACATGAAGCATGTGTTCGCTAGCAAGCATGAAGCAAGAGTTGAATGGACCTTTAAATGATGTCTCAATTCAGGAACAATTTTTTAATATATTGCAACTTACTAGTCCTTAGATCTGGTGGTTTCTTTTATTTATATATATATTAAAACCCATAAAGAATGTACTGAAAATACCTACCAGAACTGCCATGTCCTTGTCACTTCCTGGGAGCTGAACTAAAAGCACAAAGAAGGTTCTATTAGTAAACCAACATACCCCCACCATTATGTAAATGGAGAAGAAGACATGTTTGAGGTTCAGCCTGAGCAAAAGCTCAGAAACTGCATATACATTGGAGAAGATTAACTACCCTAACATAGAGAGTGTGAGACAGACAAGATCACCAGCTGAAAATAAAAGGAAACATTGAATAAAAATCTAACACAACATTTAGGTCCTGGAAATCTAAACAATATTACATTTCTATTTCTATACATAGTCTATATGGGTAGAAAAAGTGGTGCAATCTGCTGTCTGTGAGAAGACAATCTGTAAGGCTGTGCCTTGAAAATAGCATAAACAAACAGAATTAAATATTTGAATTACGTGTAGATGTTTGCATACATTCAGAGTCATAATGTCTGATGGCTTTTTATAGTACATATTATTTTAAACGTTTTTCATGTTTCAGTGTAAAGAACCTGGGATCAGGAAGTGATTATTCGCCTTTTCTACAAATTACTGGAATTTCTGCAGCAGATTTGCTTTACACATATGACCAGGTACTGTAAAAAGAAATAAATAATTCAGTGTTTTGTCACATTTATCAAAAGCTGAAATGCAAATGTCATTGAGATTTTTTTTTTATATCATATGCAAACTTATACTGATATTTATGGTTGGTATTAGTAACTGTTTTATTCTTAAAAAAGAGGGTACTTTTGGAAATAATCAGGTTCAAGATAGTTGGAAGAATTTATTGTAACTATTAGGAATGGTTACATGTAAACCTTTTAAAAAGCAAGAACAACTTTAAAACATTTAAAACATTTTAAAACATCAGCATTAACTCCCATGCATTTTGCACACACATATATATATATATATATATATATATATATATATATATATATGCTGGAATATGCTGTTTTTGCCCAATTTTTAACCAAAAATAGGTAACAGTGTCAGTGTGTTTGGAGGTAGAACAAAAGTTTTAACAATTTTATATGAATCCAGTTGTCACAAATATATGGCTTCACATACATATGTGTGAAGGGGTGCTAAATGTAGACCCCAGTTATATTAGAGGAGACTTTGCCTCTAAAACAGTAGCCAAACAGCCAGTTCGGTTTATGTTTTCAAGTTTAGCAAGAGGCCTGATTTGCTTGCTATGAGTAACAAATACACAGTTGCCTAGTTTTCCTTACACCAGTTTTTGTTTATTTACCCTATTGAATAACCCCCTCATAACATGTTAAGCTATGGGGTATCAAAAACTACCCACAACTTTTCAATCTGTCCCCTTACACAGTTGAGGGACAGTCCCTCTTTTAGAATAAAATCCCTGTGTTCCTCCCTAAATGTCCCTGTTTTTGATCTGATGTATAGGCCATTTATATTAAAACATATACAATGTATCTAAAAAAAGAATTACAATATCCAAGCTTGAAATTATTATACTGTATATACTTGAGAATAAATCAACCTGAACCTGCCCCCTGAACCTGGCCACACACTTCTGAAAAATTCTAAGTCTTCTTTTACAGCTCCCCCTTTCAGTATACTCTACAGCCAAGAGGGAGATCTGATGGGGAATCTTACAAAGATCGTGGAGTATGGGTCCCTTAATGCCCATCCTTTTTGGCCACTGAGTAAAAGCTCAGTTGCTTACAGTTGGAGCAAAGTCAAGGTCTTCCTGCAGAGATCTTTCAGGAGCAGGTCAAGCTTGGTAATGGGCAGTCCTAACATATCAATTTACCCATAGGAACTTACTTCAAATAAAACTGCCAAAATTATAAAAAATGCCAACATTATATAGCATTGTCCACCCATAGGGCTGTAAGTTCACATACAAGTACAGGAAGAATATGCAAACTCTATACATCTATGCAAACAGCTAGCATCCTAGCCAGGATTTGAACTTGGTGTCCTAGTGTTAAAGTGTAAAAGTGAGAAACTGAGAAACTGCCACCACGCAATGGTTGGCGTTTTTTTATATGAAAATGACATTCAACCTGCTAAAATAAAGATCTGTATGTATCCCTGTGCTAAAACTTTTTTAATTGAGCCTGCTTGAAACATGCAAAAGCTAAAACAAATAAACAAGTGTAACTCTTGGTTACATTTTAAGAACTGTATATTTTTTTTATTTCAGACTTATACCATAGCTTCATACCCCATGTATCATTCTGTTTATGAAACAGTGGATCTGGTGTCTCGCCTTTTGGATCGAGGATTTAAGTATCATCAGGCCGTTGCAAGACTTTGGGGTGAATTAGCACTACGTCTGGCTGATGATGTCATCCTTAATTTTGACTGCGTGCAGTATGCAGAAACCCTAAAGGAGATTGTCAATGAATTACAAGCCACATATGGTCATACGTTTCAGGAACATAATCTATCCTTGGGTAAGCATTAGGATATCTGAAATAATCCCAGGTTGATTTTAGCATTGGCTAGCAAGCATGAAGCAAGAGTTGAATGGACCTTTAAATGATGTCTCAATTCAGGAACAATTTTTTAATATATTGCAACTTACTAGTCCTTAGAGCTGGTGGTTTCTTTTATTTATATATTTTTTAAAACCCATATAGAATGTACTGAAAATACCTACCAGTCTTATACCTACCAGAACTGCCATGTCCTTGTCACTTCCTGGGAGCTAAACTAAAAGCACAAAGAAGGTTCTATTAGTAAACCAATATACCCCCACCATTATGTAAATGGAGAAGAAGACATGTTTGAGGTTCAGAAGATTAACTACCTTCTAACATAGAGAGTGTGAGACAGATAAGATCACCAGCAGAAAAAAAAGGAAACATTGAATAAAAATCTAACACAACATTTAGGTCCTGGAAATCTAAACAATATTACATTTCTATTTCTATACATAGTCTATATGTGTAGAAAAAGTGGTGCAATCTGCTGTCTGTGAGAAGACAATCTGTAAGGCTGTGCCTTGAAAATAGCAAAAACAAACAGAATTAAATATTTGAATTACATGTAGATGTTTGCATACATTCAGAGTCATAATGTGTGATGGCTTTTTATAGTACATATTATTTTAAACGTTTTTCTTGTTTCAGTGTAAAGAACTTGGGATCAGGAAGTGATTATTCGCCTTTTCTACAAATTACTGGAATTTCTGCAGCAGATTTGCTTTACACTTATGACCAGGTACTGTAAAAAGAATTAAATAATTCAGTGTTTTGTCACATTTATCAAAAGCTGAAATGCAAATGTCATTGAGATTTTTTTTATATCATATGCAAACTTATACTGATATTTATGGTTGGTATTAGTAACTGTTTTATTCTTAAAAAAGAGGGTCCTTTTGGAAATAATCAGGTTCAAGATAGTTGGAAGAATTTATTGTAACTATTAGGAACCACGTAAACCTTTTAAAAAAGAAGAACAACTTTAAAACATTTTAAAACATCAGCATTACCTTCCATGCATTTTGCACACACAGTAAATAAATAATTTTCACACCAATTAACCAACATTGGATAATTTCTCACGGTACACCTGAAGATCTCTCATGGCACACTAGTGTGCCGCGGCAGTGGTTGAAAATCACTGGTATAGGCCATTTATATTAAAACATATACAATGTATCTAAAAAAAGAATTACAATATCCAAGCTTGAAATTATTATACTGTATATACTTGAGTATAAATCAACCTGAACCTGCTCCCTGAACCTGGCCACACACTTCTGAAAAATTCTAAGTATTCTTTTACAGCTCCCCCTTTCAGTATACTCTACAGCCAAGAGGGAGATCTGATGGGGAATCTTACAAAGATCGTGAAGTATGGGTTCCTTAATGCCCATCCTTTTTGGCCACTGAGTAAAAGCTCAGTTGCTTACAGTTGGAGCAAAGTCAAGGTCTTCCTGCAGACATCTTTCAGGAGCAGGTCAAGCTTGGTAGTGGGCAGTCCAAACATATCAATTTACCCATGTGAACTTACTTCAAATAAAACTGCCAACATTATAAAAAATGCCAACATTATATAGCATTGTCCCCCCATAGGGCTGTAAGTTCACATACAAGTACAGGAAGAATATGCAAACTCTATGCATGCAGCTAGCATCCTAGCCAGGATTTGAACTTGGTGTCCTAGTGTTAAAGTATAAAAGTGAAAAACTGAGAAACTGCCACCATGCAATGGTTGGCGTTTGTTATATGAAAATGACATTCAACCTGCTAAAATAAAGATCTGTATGTATCCCTGTGGTAAAACTTTTTAATTGAGCCTGCTTGAAACATGCAAAAGCTAAAACAAATAAACAAGTGTAACTCTTGGTTACATTTTAAGAACTGTATATTTTTTTTATTTCAGACTTATACCATAGCTTCATACCCCATGTATCATTCTGTTTATGAAACAGTGGATCTGGTGTCTCGCCTTTTGGATCGAGGATTTAAGTATCATCAGGCCGTTGCAAGACTTTGGGGTGAATTAGCACTACGTCTGGCTGATGATGTCATCCTTAATTTTGACTGCGTGCAGTATGCAGAAACCCTAAAGGAGATTGTCAATGAATTACAAGCCACATATGGTCATACGTTTCAGGAACATAATCTATCTTTGGGTAAGCATTAGGATATCTGAAATAATCCCAGGTTGATTTTAGCATTGGATATCCTGGGAAAGGTTTAGAACATATATAAAGTGTTTATTCAGTTTGAATGAATCATTATATTTTCAGCTGAATCAGGGCTGAGGACTCTGACTCCACCCCATGTGATCGTACTGTTGCCAGAATTGGTACTCACCAAAGCTTGAGTGCTGTCACATGGAAAAAAAGGGACTGAGTTGTATATTCCACTATACCTGAATGTACCAGGTATATCTGTTCACTCGCCGTAATCAACAAGTTAAGTGAAGGTAAGGTGTCTACATGGATGGGGGAAGCCCAAATAATATGTATAAAGAAAATGTAATAAATCGCATTCAAATTCTAAACTTTTCTAAACAAAATATTACTTGTGATGCCATTCAGTGCTATTTCATTTGGCCGAAGAGTATGAATTTTCTCACTTTTTTCCTAATAAGGAGAAATCTGCATTCTCTAAAATTATTATTTTCAAAATTATCTCATGGCCAAATGGCTAGACTTATGGTTATGAGAAATACTAAAAATAGCTGGGAACACACAACGAATAGATATTGGAATTTCTGGAATTTTCTACATTGTATCTGTCTGTCATTTGCATCCCATATGTACAAGCGCTGCATAATATGTTGGCACTATAAATATACAATTTAATAATAATATGTATAGAAGGAACTTCCCCTTGAAATAATCTTTTAAAAGAAATCAGAAAGTACATTCAGCTAGAAATAAATGACATCTACAGTACATTATAAAGCAAAAGAAGAATAACTACTGAAAAAACTTAAAATGAGTTCACTGAAACACTCTATCATGCCTCTGTGTTCTGTTGTACTGCTTTTCAGATGCTGTCAAGAATGCTGTAGAAGAATTTAATCAAGCAGCTAAGTCTCTGCAAGAAAGAGCAGAAAAAGCAAATAGGGTGAAGTAAGTACTGCAGCCGCCTGTGTAAATGGATTCTTTATGATCATGTGGCAAGCAAAAAGAATATTGATGCACAGAAGCAAGTCCAATTATCATACAGGGAGAATTGATTGCCTTGCATTTGGCACTTTTTATTTTGCTTTTACATTGACTTGGGGCTTGTTCAGATGATGGTTATCATACAGTGTAGTTACCAGTTTAGCCATTTGTTCAACTTGTTTGTTCAAAATCTCTGACTGCCAGATGCTGGGAAATGCATCTGAGAAGTACTTCACAACTGCTAAATAAATGCATGTCCTAAGCTAGTCTGTCTTTACTATGGCTAACAATATGAGGAATGTAATAGTTTGAAAGTTATATAGTGCAAATACATAATTTAGTAGCAATTTTATGAAATAAATGTATATATACTGTATCTTAGAAATGTATTGCTAATCCGCTCATACAATTAAATGTGCTATTATTGCATTAAAGACAATTTGTACTTTTCTACTTTTCTAGACATTTGAGGGAACCCTAGCTTGTTGATTTTTTAGTGACCTTGTCCTTGTCTGGGTAAAACCTTTTTTGAAAGTGACATCATGAACCAGCTTAACCTGACTTTTTCTTTCACTGTGGTGGGGGGAATGAAAGAACCTGCTGGACTATGCAATATAAAAGACCAACCAGCTAGTGCACAGATAGTCAAATGGGGTGGCTCCCCCCTAAAGTAAAATGCCGCTGCTAGAACACTTATCAGACAGCATTTCCTCGATAAATGGAGTAGAAATGTGTCAGAGGTAGCCTAATAACCTTGTTTCATTGTAACATTTGAGTACTTGCTAAAATGTAAAAATAAAAAAAAACTGTATTAGGGTCTTTGTCAAGCAACTTTGGGCAAATGCACAACCTATGAGACTGACTCCATGCTCCCATTTAAGATTATTAAAGCAGCAGTAACACAATAAGTCAGCTTTGCTCATCCTGCTCCGTCCTCCTAGCAGCATGCATTCAGCACATGTTCAAGAAGAAAAGCTTGATTACTTTTATTGCTGTCTCCACCAACCTAAATGCTGCCCTGCAGGGGTAGCTGAAGCTGTTGATCATGACAGCTTCAAATAATTCTGCTACTTATATGGTATTTACATCCAATTATTTTAGAGAATTACTCAACTATAGCTGAAAGCTGCCTGGCATTTAACATTTACTATCAGTATTCTGTTGGTTATAAGATCATAAACTTCTTCCTTGACCAGGGGAGGGAGGAAATATCAAGGCTATTGTTATACTTTACATGCTGTGTCTGGTTTTATTCCCAATTCCCTTTTCCACAGAGGAGTTTTCCTACAGGAAAGCACACTGCTACTCAAATTAGCATAACCTTTATAGCTGTGAATTTCTTGTCCTTGACAGCCAATAAGGCTCATTTCCCCAGCGTAGAAGAACGGGTGTCACAGTCCAAGTATCATTTACACCCATTTATGCACAGCTGTCGCCATTACTACATACGTGAGAACACAGCCATCTGGAGATGTTCACCATGTGGCCTTATGAGAAGAAATCAGAATTTTATTTTTAAAATAGAAGCATATATAATTACCTAAAAATATTTAACACCTTCACCAAGTTGCTGTAAAATGGTAAACTGGTTTACATGTAAAAATGCAATTCTCTTGTATACTGAAAAAAAAATATGTGCAACTGTAATACTTTATTCAGATTGAAAGAACAGTTTATGTATTTTCGAAGAAAACAGATAATAACATTTTACTTTTTTTGCATATCAACACTGATAATCTCCTGCAGTCTTTTTGCAGCCATGTCAACAAGTATACATTGCAGCAACTACTGTATGTCATCTTTTAATGGTGTGTACCATTATGGTGCAAACAGTGGACAAAACCTGGACACATTTTTGCTTGCAAGGCTGCTTGTATTCTTCATTGGGAGAACATGTGACAGAATAGGAATACAGGACAGCAAAATATTGTTACAAGAAAGTCTACTAAAACTGTATTGAAACAATAGGGACATGGATGGAACTAAAACCAGACAAATCCCAAAACCACAAAAAAAGACAATGCCCACAAATATAAAAAAACACAAGCTACTCTAACTTTCCCTTCTCCAGAACTCAACTCCCTTTAAAAAAATAAGTTTTCTGATTGCCTCTTATATATCTATAAAAACAATTGGAGGGTATGATGCAAGTGTGCAATAGACCAAAAGCTTTCCCTAGACACAAATTATGTGGAGTCTCAATATCAAGCAATCATTCTAGTGTAAAAAAATAATAATACCCCCCCCCCCCTTAGTGTAGTGAATATTTTGGAAGGCTCAATAGTCTTTATACATGAATTATTAATTCCCAGTGTGCAATAATCGTTTGGCTGCATTGACATCAGAGCAGAGCTCAGTGTTAAATTAGCAAGTTTTAACTTGATAAATTTGATAATTACAAATAATCCCAGTGTGCTCATCACTTTAAAATACTTGTAATATAACATATTAATAAAAGCATTAGAAACAGCAGACAAAGGTCAACAGATAATTGGTGTGGAGTACCAAGCATTCTTCCCAAAGGCAAATAAGATTTTCAATGATGAACCTCAGGCAGTGCTGACACCTCTTCCCATCCTACATAAATTCATCATCTATTGGAAACATAGTAAACTAAATAGTTTTCCACTACCTGATGGGGAATTTACATCTTAAAACAAATTCTTGGCTTTTATTAATAAGGTTTCTGTATGAGCTCATTGACACCTTTTGAGCCTATTATAAGGGGGTTCATATTCTTCTTATATGGTGTTTATGTTTATGAACTATGGAAAAACAGTAAGAGGTGTTAAACAATTCTAATAGACAGAAATAGGTAAAGCTGAAATCCGGGCAAACTGCAATATACTGTAGTACACACATGAAATACATATATGAAAGCTGTTTTACCTGATGAAGAATTTGTATTTCTTTCTAGTCCTATTTATTTAAGTTTATTAAGTTTATTTAAGTTTTATTTAGGTTCAAAACACATAAAAGCCCTGCCTAGTCCTGCAAGAAACCAGCATTTTAAAGAAACATTTACAGGTCCTGCCCCACCCCCAAGTCTGTAAATGGACAATAAAAAGAGATTTAATCTCTATGTCAATTTACTCCTTCAATCAACAAATAACTGTATCCTTGTGCAGCTTCTTGCTACCATAGTTTGAGCTGCACAGGGACTGCCAAAAGGCCAATATCATGTTAAATTCAGATACAGATTGCTTCTGCTAAAACACTTCTATAGGCTTGAGTGGGCACTCTTTTTGGATGTCTGCTATGTGGTTTATAAGCAATTTAATGTATTTTGGAAACATCTGTGCAAGACAAACCTAACACTTAAATCTGCCCCATATTTGTTTGTGCACCTTAATGCCATGAAAATGCTTGTAAAATTGGTCTGTAGTCGTATCCGTGTGCAGATTGGTTCAAACTGGGGCCTGGTCCACACATTTTATCAATTGAATCTTATGAGTAATATCGAGTTGTAGGTGAAATGTGTGTCACTTTTGGGTATAAATCACTTACCTTTTTTTCCACTGTACGGCCGGGTAACTCCGTTAGGGCAGGGATCAGCAGCGTGCTTCCTGGTTCAGAATCGCGGGGGCGCGTGTGGCGGCTTCTTAGTTTCAGTTTGGATCTGCACTGCAGCCAGGAGGAGACACACACTGCAGCCAGCATCGAGGCGACACACACAGGATCGGCTATCGGGTGAGGAAACACGGTATTTGTCGTATGAGACGCACCAACTTTTCCCCCCCAGTTTTGGGGAAGAAAAAGTGCTTCTTATACGGCAAAAAATACGTATGAAAGTATTTACCTACTTACGTAGGTAAGTATGAAAATGGCATAGATATACATAGCTTCCCATTTACAGTTACACTCTCTTATCTCCAATCCAACCTTTGTTGCACTCACAACACATCATATATTTCATTACTGAAATGTAAAATAGAGAATTAAACAGATATAAATGTAAAAATATTGAATGTTTTCTTTTTCTTTTCAGTCCATTGGAGGTCCGAAAAATTAATGATCAATTAATGCAAACTGAAAGAGCATTTCTTGATCCTTTTGGAGTGGGTGGCAGCTTAAACTACAGGTAAATTTGTTTGATCAATATGAAACATAAAATTTTGTTCAATTTTTATTGTTAACATTTAAAAAAAATGCAGTGGCTTTGGATTAAAAATGTTCCAAATCCCAGGGATTCTGCCATTAACTGCAACTAGAATGGCTATAGTTTATATTTCTGCATTTCTGGCTTATTTTTTGTTAGTTCATCAGTGCTGTTGTATATAGGACCAGTGCACAAATCACTCTAATAGGCTCCCAAAGACGTAAAAAAGTAGTGAACACTATGTAGAATACAGGGGTGGTTTGTCACCACTATTGCATTCATACAATTTGGTTGGTGCTGATATTAAAGACTTGTGCAAGTGTTTTTAAACTTTTTTTCAAGCTATGTTTGACAGTAGGTCCCTTTGGGTGGTAAATGCTGGGGTAATATAGCATTAGCATGAACCATGCCTAAAAAACATTGACCTTTGGATTATGTATTGTATAAGCAAAATAAAGAGATTGCATGGCAGTATTTATCATAAAATAGAAGTAAACTTTACATAGTGCTGACAGCACTTTTTGGTACACTGAGCTGGGCATGCTGGGCAGGCTCGGGGAATATGCTAAAAATATTTTCACCTTATGGCAAAACTCCAAGCCCCAGCAGAAAATGTCCTTCTGCTTTTAGTTCATTTACAATGCCCCAAATTATGTTTTCAGAAGATAACTTTTCTGCATATTTAAAGAGCTCAGTAATCAAGGTTACTGATACATTGCATCAGAAGGTCAAAAAACATTTTTTTATCTCAGAGGAGTCCAGAATTTGCAAAATGCAAGATGGAAGTCCACATTAAAGAGACAACACATAATAAAACTCTATCCAGCAAGGTGTGATTACACAGTACAATAATAAAATATTGGTAATTGGGTTGACTTTTTTATCTGGGTAATCTTTTAGACTAAAATTGCATGGTTAGCTGCTCTAGGGAGCTTAGCAAACTAAACACCATTTTAATGGGTTTGCACATGTAGCCCTTGCATATATGGCCGTGGTACAGTTCGTTTTTCAAAATCAATCACACAGAAGCATGCTACAACCCCACTACAGCTGCAATGCATTCATACCATATGTACAAAATAGTTCCTATCTGCTCTCATTCAACTCAATAGAGTTGTAGTGAAGTTTGCTGGAATTTTGGCTATAATTTATGATAATTATTTTATTGGAAGGAAAAAAGTAAAATTCTTACTGTTACAGGTTGTTACTCTGCATTTAGGTTTAGCTTAAAGCAGACCTAAACTCAAAATTTTTATATTGCATAAAAGAGTAGACAAAAAAGGGTGCAGCCCCTTCCCTTTTCTGTGTTTATTGCTGTGCCATTTAAGATAGAATGGGAGCGCAGAGCCTACTGGGATACCTACGTCATGTATCCCAAGAGGCTGTAGGCTCCTTGGCATGTGCAGAAGGACCCCTTTATTTAATAGAAAATATTATAAATATTGTCAATCTTACGCATGTGCAGTGAGATCGGCATTCTTTTTTCCCATTACAATCACCCAATCTCACGCCAGCACAGTGTGAGACTAGGTGATGTACGCAGAAGAACCCATAAAAGAGTAAAGAAGATGGCGGCTCTCGGGGCTTCCTCCGAGCTGAAGAAGGATACCGGAACGATGTGGGACGCAATTGAGGAAACCCTCCCGGTGGATCTACAGATTTTTACTTTAGTTACGTTTTACCATTAAGATAGATACTGCATAGATTGCATAGATTACTGTATTGTAGATTGTAATTTTTTTTTTTCAAATTAGGAGCAGGGATACCATGTAATTTTTTGTATGCACTGTAAATTCAAAGAGCAAACTTTTATTTAGGCTTTCTCGCCTCTGGAGGCCAATATGTAATGCATTTCAGTCTCATTATCCAGATTTACTGACTTTGTGGTTCACAGGATGATGTGGTTTCAGGACAAAAGCTATTTTTTATTCACCTTTATTAAGGAGCGGCTTGGTCTGCACTGATACAGATGTCTGTTTTTACAAATTGAAGGTGACTGCATTCATTGTGCAATAATGTATAATAAGAGCCATTTCCCCCCGCATAGTGTAATGTAGTAGTACTGGCAGTAATGTCCAAATTGTGATAACTTTTAATAATGCTATTGAAAAGGCGGTAGTAATAGCAGACCATGCTGACCTGCAGTCTTAAACCTCATTATTCTTTTTGCTAGGTTAGAATTAAGCAAAACAGAAATGTAAAAAAACACTAATCAATATTTATACTATTTGTTTATACTTTTTAGGTAAATAGGTTTAAATTAGGGGAGCAAGAAATATGCTAGCCCAATTTTAAGTAAAAAAGGGAAATTTTATAATTCCTGGTTGTTTTTTGTTAATTGCTGTGATTTGCAATTGTAATTAAGTTCCTAAATTTATTTTTGTTTTTTTTATATATTTTAACCTATATTTATAAAACTATAACTATAATTCTATACTGGAAACTTTTCAGCCTGCAGATGGGACTATACATTTAAGAGAAGGATATAGAGCTACAAATACTTTTCATGCAAAAACTAGGAATAAAAACTTTGAATAAGAACTGTTTTGTATTTCATATAAAGTCTTGGTCATTCTATATATCTTCAAAAAGAACTTTGACATACACAGGGTATATGGAGAACACTTTGTTTCTCTCTCCCTGTTGTCACTTTCCCTTGTCACGCTTGGAGAGAAGGTGCTATGGCTTGAACAAAAGAGGTGTGAGACCAGAGAAGAGCCAAGGTGCAGAATCTAAGCAGCAGTCTGGTCTTCTCCAGAGCCTTTAGTGGTGAGGATGTTGAGCTGAAGGCTGCTTCCAAGGTGCCGTCCTTGGGCACACCAGGGTGGGCAGAACCGTGTGTGGTACTGAAAGGCAGGAGAATAGCCAAAGAAGGCCAGGGTCAAGGCAGGGAGCAAACAAGAAAGTAAAGCCAGGGGTCAAGAACCAAAAATCTAGAAAAAAGACCTAGGTGACACAGGGGTCACCGAAGACACAGGGGAACACAGGAGACACAGGAAGAGACAGGTGTTGGCACATTAGTGAGGAGGAGGTATGTGTGACACCCTTGTCAAAATAATAGCTAGGACTTACTGAGTAGTAAAGCAGCAGCTGCATCCACTGCCGTTGGATATACTGTATATTAAAAGGGGGATTTTTATCTACCCATAGTATTATTTATGCAAATAAAATATTTTTATAAATCAATATGATAATAATTGTTTGTATTGAACACTTTATAAAACCCTTGATAACCCATGTTAACCCAATGATATCATTTCTTTCTTTCACTTGACTTTTCTTTGCATTTTTATGTTTGTTTTTTAAACCATTGATATTTTTTTTATTTTTATTTGTTTTATTTGTGTTATGTTTATAAACATGTGCAAACCTTTCATTATTTGCAATAATATTGCTATGGTTTGAACTAAAATCATAATTTAGTGTCAATATAAATTGGACAATTTAAAGCATAAAGGATCAATTTTTTCTCTACAATCGCACTATTTTTAAACTAATGCTGAACAAAGTAGAGGTAGAAAGACAATTTTCATTTTTTATTACTTTTGTCTATACATTGCATAAAAAATATAGTAATTTCCGAAAGACAATATATTTTCTGTATTTTATTATTTTATTTTTTTATATTTTATTATAATATATTATAATTATAGTAAACATGTACTTCCTAAGTGGGGACTATAGTGTAGGTAATCTATATATATCTAAATGTCTATGCAAATCTAAATAGTTTGGTACTGTTCTCCTCCTATGTTTTAATTGGTTTTGGTAAGTACAGAAATTTAAAAGAGTGGATAATTAGAGCATTTTTTCCATTCCCACTGAATGTTCCCACTGTAATAAAGTTGCTATTATTTTGTCTTTCTTTGTATAATGTATTTATATCTTCCAATCTTTTTATTAAGCTATGACATATTTAATACTATCAAAATAGCATAGCAGCTCTCATTAATTTTTTTCCTAATCTTTATCTTTTATTTTTGCCCAGTAGTGTTTTCTCCTGTGCAGAGAACCATCATTAGTAATAGCAACTGCATGGCACTCCAATCTTTCCATTATGCTCTAACTGCACCATTGAGAATCACTCTGTGCCATAAAACAAATATATCCTTAGTCCCAGACAATATAATTGTTGCCAATTATACCAGCTGAATAAATGACAGCAACGAAAAGGCGGACTATGGGGGAAAAAGATATTGTTTACAGGACACAATAAAAATGTGTATGTTTGAGATTACCTTGGTAATCCTGAATAACTTTTACAGAGATATTATACTTGTTTGTGAAATGAATTGGTATGTGATCCAATCTGTTCTTTTTGTTTGGACCAGTGGTATATTTGAATTTTTATTGGACAAAGAAATGCTAAAGGCTACATGCACATGCACATGGGTACATGCATACAAGATAAATAAAACTCAACCTAGAAAAAAACCCAAATTCCAAATCTCCCCTGACATATTTCTAACTGGTATTAACACTATTATTCATCCCAACCCTCAGGCACGTTGTCTTGGCGTCACCTTTGATTCTGCCCTTTCCTTTACCCCCCATATTTAAAGCATTTTCTGGTCCTCTCACTTTCACCTGCACAAGATTTCCAAAATACACCCCTTCCTGTCACCAGAGAATACCAAACTACTTGTACACGCTAATATCATCTCCCGTCTGGACTACTGCAACATTCTCTTCTCTGGTATTCCACTAACCCGACTCTCTCCTCTACATTCTATTATGAATGCTGCAGCCAGACTCATCCATCCTTGCCACTGCTCCTTGCCACTGCTCCTCTACTGCTGCCTCTTTTTAGTTCTCTTCATTGGCTTCCATTTTCTTGATGCCGCCACAGTTCTTGTCCCAGTTACCTTTCTGACCTGACTAAAAAAATACACCTGTAGTCGCTCTCTTTGCTCCTCCAATGACCTACTAATGTCTTCCTCTCTCAAAACCTCGTCATGCACACGGCTCCAAGACTTTTCTAGAGCTGCCCTGACTCTCCTCGAAATGGTCTTTCTTGTCCTATTCAGCTTGCTCCTAACTTCTGCACATGTAAAAGACTCAAAACCCATCTTTTCAAACTTGCCTACCCGTCTTCTTCCATCTCTTAAAACCCCCACTACTTACCCACCCATCCGTACCACCCCTCCTATTGTTTGCTGCTTCCCCCACCTCCTAGGTTGTAGGCTCTTCTGGGCAGGGTCCTCTCCTCCTCCTGTGTTACTGTCTGTACTTGTCTGTTATTTGCAACCCCCTTTTCAATGTACAGTGCTGCGTAATAATTTGGTGCCATATAAATACTGTTTATTGTTATTAATATAAGTAATAATAATAATAATAATAATAAAGGTAAACACCAGAATAAAGCGCACAACTTACTTCTTTACTTCCTTCCTTCTGTCTTTAGGAAACAATATTTTCTGTGATATCACAAAATGAAAGTTACATGACTATGGACTCTGTCGGTGCTATATAACCCTATGTACAGCCCTTCTGTTAGGCCTTAGGGTGTATATGGACATGTAAAAGATAGGGTTACATCCACAAACTACAGGATGTGCAAATATAAGTATGTTAGCTTTGCCTTAAAAAATCCAAGGGGGCAGTACCCTGACTTTAAGACCAGGGGGGATTACCAGAATCCACTGCTCTGAAGGTGTTACCGGCACATATCTAAAGAAGTAGTGCAGGCAGAAGCAGCATCATTTTAAAAGAGCTAGAGCATAAAGATGCCACCCTCATGGCCTATGTAGCCTGGTGATGAATCCAATGTCCTATTAAATATTCCAACCTATTATATTAGATAGCACAATAAAAGTGTGATACCAATCAGTTTCAAAGATTAATAATACATTTTAACCAGTTTACTGTTTGTAGCCCTGTTGACTTATCCATTAAATCTTGGCCATGATCTACATGCATACTTCTGGGGATGACACTTCTAGTAGAGACATTACACAGTGGTGCATAATCCTAAACTGTAGTGGTTGGAAGTATCTAGGATGTTGCATAAAGAACTGTTCAACTATCTAAGCCATAAGAGGTCCTAGCTGTTAAAACAGTGGAGGCATGAGTGTTGTCACTGATGGCCTCTTTGTTGATTAAGGGGGAGATCTCATGGTACTTTTTAAAGAGAAAACTGTATGGATTTTTGTTTGTTATTGTGTATTTGAATTTCATTGCATTGTTTGTACTGTACTGTACTATACGTTATTGTTCAGGGAGGACAAGGCTGGGAGACAAGAGGGCCTGCTACCAATTTAGACTTGTGATCAAAATGTCATGTACAGGGAAATCATTCAGCACAAACTTTCTTTGCAGCTCTGAGAAGTCATGGGATAGACTACAGAGAGCTTAAAAGAAAGTGTGTGCTAGTAGATTAAACAGTGGGCTTGATTTATTTAAAGCTTTACAAGAGTGGAAACTATCATGGGTTATCCAGCAATCCCAATATGTCACAAAAAAAAACACAATCCCTTAGCACCACCAGCAAATCACTATTCTATACAATCAATGTAGTATAATTGCACATTTTGCTTGATACTTTTCAAGCACACAAAAGCCTTTTGTGCTGGCCCTCAGTCCCCCCCTGTATGGTTTCATATAATTTAGCACAAGTTAAAAGGTTTGCTTGGAGTTACACGTTAAATTGAAGGACCTGGAAATTTACTTGTGTCTTTATAAATTACACAATTTCCACAGGCATAATTAAATCGTCACATGAATTATGATCAGATTTTAGGTAGCTATTGTTTTTTCTATCTACATCTGTCATGGCAAAAGATTTACATTCATTGCGTGGTTGTTTCTTTAAAGGTAGAATGCCTGACCTCTCACTTTTTGTGCTCTGCAGCTATTACTGAAACAGGTTTTAATTATTTTTAATAACAATACTAGGATGTGTCTAGTTCATCTTGTGCCTGTGATGTGTAACATGGAAAGTGCAATTTTCCACACTTCCAGTTTTCCTAGGTGTGACTTATGATAAGTGGGAAGGAAGAAACTCCACAAAGTGTTCTCACAGTACCTGGCAAGCCTAATTGTTTCTGAATGGTTTCATTTTTACTGTAAATGTGTCCATAGAATACCATAAAAGAATACCATGATTCTTTTACCTTACCGACTTTATATTTAGGTGTTATTCAAATAATTGTGCTCAATCAGTAATGCTAAACATTTGTACCCCAGCTAAGCGATCAGTGGTCGTGTGTAGCATGGTTATGTCCATGGGTTGTGGTCAGGCACCGAGAAGTTATTTACTATCGCCAAAAAATAATTTGGGGGATGCCTTAGGACCTACTATCAAGTGTATAATTGTAAAACCAGCCAGACAACCTTCAGGTAGAAATTTAGGCTTTTTAAAGTGAAGAAAAACTTCACACAATCAGCCTAGTGGCATTAGACAGCTGCCTTTTTTATCACATGGCCATTTTAATCTAATTTATTAGGATTGAGCCTAAAAATTTAACATTTTGAGTTCAATTTCAACTATTCACAATCAATTTTTAGGAACTTCATGGTACAATTCAACTTTCTGGAAAACTTGACAAACCTGTGATGGAAGAGTGGGTGGGTTGTGTTCAGAGTGACAACCCACCCACCACCCTGAGCTTGCAGCTCCATACGGAAGACATGGACCGGCCAGAGCCGCGGCCCACCAAAGAATTCTTCACAAAATAAGAGTGGGCAAACGTACCAATTCACAAAAAAAGTGAGGGCATGGCATTCCCACCCATGCCCGCCCCACTACATCCCTGGCCTTTATACTACTGAGTAATTCTACCGGATTATACCAGAATTCTACATAAAAATGGCGAAATTCTATTATGCCAGAATTCTAGAATTCAGAATGCTACCAGATGAAGCTGAACATTGTGGCAGTATGTTTGTCCAGCAAAATTATCTGAATTCTATCTGAATGCTACCTAAAAATAATTAAAGTGTGCAATTCTACATAATTCTATCATAACTCTGTTTGAAAAGATACAAACTTTATGGTATAATTCTACTATGTGATGTTGAACATTGCTGTAGTAATGTGTCCCTGTTCCGTTTCTCTGTGGAAGAATTATTTGATTCTACCTTCACTCTACTGTCATTGTGTATTAACTGCAATGCTGTCCTTGAAAGTCAAATTAATCTAATTTGAATCACATTTTTAATTTGCATTTTTTGATGAGTTCAATATTGGCAAATTCAACCATTTTTACTTTCCATCATCAAACATCACAGAGCTCAGCCGAGTGTCATGGGGAAAGAAGAAAACCAAATATTTTATTTACCCCAACATATTCTAGAAATACTGAACTTCAACAACTTGAATCAAAATACTGGATATACCTCAACATAGACAAGTGCAGTTGACATTAGCTATTAAAAAATTGTGTTGCAGTTGAGGATTCTGGGAAAGAAGTGGTATTGGGTCATACATTGGTAATATTACTCCCTCTGTACAGTACCTGCCTCCATACCCACCAGCCAGCACCTGTAGAGACATAGAGAAGTCTGTCATTCCCTGATAAAAAGTTTTTTTCTTTAATGCATTACTCCCATAGAGGGTAGGTGGCTCAAAGTGGGGTATTGGTAGGCTGCCCAGAATTCAGCTCTATGCCTCTCTCTCGGAGAGCGTTTTATTTTACTGGACTAATATGTTGGCTGTATAGATAAAAATTAGGAATTTCAATCACAGATCCAAACCTACTCACGCATAAATATAAGTTATATATGGTTGACCCTGGAAAAAAAAGCATTTATCACATAGTGATTTGTTGGTTTCCAAGCATAAGGTTGAGGGAATTCATATATTTTAAAATAATAATAATAAATAATAATAATAATAATATTAATAATAATAAATAGTTTTTAGCAAACCACTGGTAATGCAACTTTTTGGTGAACATAGACACATTTGTTTTGTTCATGTTACTGGCACTTTGTTTTTTTGACAAAACATTAATATATCTTTTCCTGTTATGCAGGCACGTGATATATGCCCCAAATCAGCACAATATGTACGCTGCCTCCAGTTTCCCCGGGCTGGCTGCTGCTATGTTTGATATTGAAAATGATCCAGATCAGGAAAAACGTTGGCAACAGGTCAAAAAGGAAATTTCCATCATTGCCTTTACCATATCCTCTGCTGCAAGCACTATGCAGGACCCCAGCAGCATAGGAGGAGGCAACATGAAGGATCGGAACATGCTTTGACAAGGAATTCTTATGATGCAGGCATCAGCTCTCAATTTTAAAATGTCAACAAATGTATATATACGTACTAAAAAATGTATCTTTTTGTCAAGTTTGTCCGCTGTCTTCATCAATGTCCACGGTCTTATTTCATGATATGCTGCACAGTAAATATGTCTTTTTTCAATAGGATTTGTCGGATTTCTGTATTTTTTGCAGTCAATGCAGTGTCCAATTATCCAATTTTTGGTTACAGTTCTCCTTTAAGTATCCAATTATTTGGATACCTAAAGGACAACAGTAATCAAAAATACCAAGATAAAAAAGTTTAGACCATTGAAAGATATATTAAAAAAACTAGAATTTCTGCAATATTATTTTCAATTCAGAAATTTTCTTACTTTTTTTCTGCTGCTAAATGTCCTCAGTTTGATGTCCAACATCATTTAACCAATTTTCTCTAAACTGAAGTCATTCTGGACCCACCGCAATCTGTGAATAGACAGTGAAAGAAGAATCAGCACAATGATGAGCCTGTTTCTTTGCCACTTTCATAATACAAAACTATGTTATTTCTGTCCTTTATATCTGCCTAGAGTTATTCTTAAACATTAATAGTATAGGCCAATGTATTTACAGGAATAAAGCTGTTTACAGATGATAGATTTTGGCTGCCAGAGACAACTGTTTATATTTGAGGAAGTCTAGAAAAGTTGTCCCCTAGTGCTGAATCACTAAACTATGTTTTGGGTCACAACAGTTTGCTAATTAGAAGGACACAGTAGGATGCCAACCCCATCTCCACTCAACAGAACTGCAATGTTCACTATCAATTATTTTAAACTACAAGGATTGAGTGTATGGAGTTTTATATTGGCTAATTAAACTCCATCTTTATTTTGACTTTTAAAAAATATATATAGAAAATAGGATTGACTGATATTGGTTACTGTCCATATCTTTACCCTTTCTGTTATTTTTTTGCTCAAAATCCAATTCTTGCCAGGCTTTTCTTTCCTGCCTGTGTTGCTTTACAAAATAGTTTCTGTCTTCCTGTGTAGGTCTCAGTCCAAGCGGTGAACAGAATCTTTCCACTGTGGACAAGTGTGACCTTTAGAACAGGAAGTGAAATAAAACTCCCCTAACAAGGACACAGACAATAATAAAGTCCTCACAAGGGTTCTAACTCTTTAATTTACAGGTCTACACAAAAAAAAAAATAATCTACAAAAAATAAGTAAATAAAATGTATTCTTAAATTGTACCTTTTTGTCTAGTTCAGTGTTTTTAAACCAGGGTTCTGTGGAACCTTAGAGTTCTTCCATAGGTTTGCTAGGGTTTCCTTAAGCAGTGAGCAATCTGAACCTTTCAGGTCAGTTACCACTAACATCAGTGATCTATTTGGGTATCTGTAGGGGTGTCAGTTCACTCTTTGGCCAACAAAAAGAGGCATTCTTTCTACATACCACCAAGCTAATGAATAAGGCATATCAAGGCATATTATAAATATTGGCAGGGGTTTCCTGAGACCTTAAAATTATTTTAAGGGTTCCTTCATGTTAAAAAGGCTGAGAAAGGCTGCACTAGATTATAGGGGTACTAAGATTGTGGAAAGTGTTTGGTAACCATGCACAAGAATGCACAAGGCCATTGGTAAAGAGGATTTCTAACCCTCATTGGATACCACAGCTAATTCTAAAACAAATATAATGGAATGGATCTGGTCCCAGGTTCACCTATAATAGTCTGTCTTCTCAAGTCCTGGAGAGCTAATAAATCAGGCCCATTGTGTTCTTACCGAATTGTTAAATCTAATAATAATAATAATAAAAAAACATTTTTTTGCAGCTACTAGTTCTTACATCTGTTGGCTACATTTATTTTTCTATGTGTTTTTTCCATTTATCCTGACTGGTAATCCTAAATAATAATATTAACAATCCTAACCTATTATTATGAATACATCCATAAATCTGTTTTAAATACAAACAGATATCTGAATCTGACTTGATATCAGCCTCTTGATGTCTCTGTAATGCAAAGCTTAAACAGAGGAATGAGGCAAGCAGTGTTAGAAGGCAATCCGTTATGCTGCAGTTTATCTGGGAGATATGTGGTGGTGGAAAGTAGTGACGGTTTCAAAAGACAGAAGAAAATAGGTAGGCAAATTTGAAAAAATGGGTTTTGAGTGCTCTTTTAAAGGAGCAGAAAGTAGGAGCAGGCCGAATAAGGTGAGGAAGACCATTCCAGAGAGTTGGGGCAGCTTTAGAAAAGTCTTGGAGCCGTGCGTGTCATGAGGTTATAAGGGAGGAAGTCAGTTGTTAGGTAATCAGAGGAGTGGAGATTCCAGCTGGGGGAGTATTTTTTTTACCAGGTCAGAAAGGTAAGTGGGACAAGATCTGTGGAGGAATTTGAAGGCAAAGCACAGGAGCTTGAATTTGATTCTCAGGTGAATTGGAAGCCAGTGAAGAGAACTGCAAAGAAATGCAGCAAAAGAGAAAAGGTAGTAAGGATGGATGAGTCTGGCTGCAGCATTCATAATAGATTGTAGAGGAAAGAGTCGGGTGAGTGGAATACCAGAGAGGAGGAGGTTACAGTAGTCCAGACGAGAGATGATAAGAGCGTGTCTGGGGACAGGTAGGGCCGGATTTTGGAGATGTTGTGTAGGTGAAAGTGTCAGAACCTAGAAATGTTCTGGGGGTAAAGGAGAGGGCAGAATCAAATGTGATGCCAAAATAATGTGCCAGAAGGGAGGGATGAATAACAGTGTTGTTAACAGTTAGGAATATGTCAGGGGGAGAATTGGAATTTGAGGGGGAAGATGATGAGTTCTGTTTTATTCAGGTTGACTTATAGGAATCGGTCAGACATCCATGATGAGATGGCCCGGCAGCATGACACCTTAATCCAGGACTGAGGGAGACAGGTCAGGGGTGGACAGATAGATTTGAGTGTCATCCGCATACAAATGGTACTGTAAGCCAAAGGAGGAGATAAGACTACCAAGAGAGAAGGTGTACAGAGAAAAGAGAACTGGTCCAAGGACTGACCCTTGGGGAACACCAACAGGGAGGAGAGTTGGAGAGGAGGAATTACCATTGAAAGAAACTTGAAAGAAGTGGTCAGACAGATAGGAAGCAGACCAAAAGAGAGCAGTGTCACTGATACCAATGGAGGGCTGATACCAGTGTCAAAAGCTGAGGAAAGGTCAGGGAGAGGGAGGAGGGAAAAGTTGCCTTGAGACTTAGCTCTGATGAGGTCATTGGCCCCTTTAGTAA
>NC_092869.1:25136152-25138497 GCF_032062135.1 Pyxicephalus adspersus | reverse complement strand
TCTGAAAGTGACCCAAGTCGTACAGGGGATCATTAGTGATTTCTGAAAATGACCCGTCGTAAGTGGGGACCATTAGTGATTTATGAAATCCACCCGAGTTGTAAGGGGGGACCATTAGTGATTTCTGAAAGTGACCCAAGTCGTAAGGGGGGACCATTAGTGATTTCTGAATGTAAAACGAGTAGTAAGGAGGGACCATTAGTGATTTCTGAAAGTGACCCAAGTCGTAAGGGGGGACCATTAGTGATTTCTGAAAGTGACCCGAGTCGTAATAGGGGACCATTAGTGATTTCTGAAAGTGACCAGAGTTGTAAGGTGGACCATTATTGATTTCTAAAAGTTACCAGAGTCATAAGGTGGGACCATTAGTTATTTACCAAGCGACAGTTTACATATGTGGTCAATTCATACTACCTGTAGATTTCTACTTGACAGACAAGTGGTGGATCGATTAAGTTCAAATAAACAAACAGGATATCTGCGTCTACTTTTATGGTCAACACAGTCTCACTAAAGATGGCAGAGAACTGATTAGACTAAGGCTGGATTAAAAAAAAAAGATAGGGTAGGTGTATGACAACCAATACAACCGAAGCATTGTAGGTAGGATGCACTTGTGATAACATTTAATATCTGCAAAAATAATGAAGCCTGCAAAACAATGGCAAAAACTTAGGCGTGCAAGTAAACAATAAGATCCAACAACAGAATTAGAATATTTCCAGTAACAGTTCAGTCATTCTGAGCATCCTGTTTGCAAAGGTTTGATGAAGTCATTCCAAGAAGAAGCTTTTTGGTGACTACAGATTTACTGCAAGGGTCATTGTTTGATCCACATTTTTTTACAAATATGGAAAGAAATACAGAGCCCCCTTTCGCCTTAAATAAAAGAAGAATACAGGAATTGCTGGCAAATATAGTAAACACCCATTCCAGGACTCTACCATGATCAAATTAAAAAAACCTATGTTACATGTTTGCATTACATGGGTGCCTAAATGTAATTGCCAAAAGCCTCACTGCCATCAATTCAGTGTTTTTTTTTAAACTATGTTGAAACCATTCAAGACCAAGCTTCTGATGTTTACTCATTTCACCATACAAACAAACAAAATTATTGTGTTGACAGGATCACCATAACTTATGAATTAAAAGCTTGTTGTGCTGAGGTCACACGTGATCTTTAAGTTCCCTTTCATGCCACATAAACATACCATTTATTGTCAACCTTCCTAATCATATTCCTTAAATTGCTAATTTTTCACTAGTGACATCTCCAGTTTCATGCTCCTATTATTGTTGATATCCTATATTGTTGAACATTTATAACTTTATGTCAACCTACATATAGTTAGCTAACCAACCTGGGGAGTTTGCAGTAGACAGCCAACCCTGACATGGATAACTTCAATTTCATCTGGTTTCCCTGTTGCTTTGTCTACTGCAGCTTCTTTTCTGCCTCCAGTAATGGATTTGTTGCCAAAAACTTTGTGTATTGCATAATATATTCCTTAGTCTCTGCCTTTAATTTCATATTATGTACATATATAAATAAATATCGTAGAGTGCAGGAAAAAAGATGCTTAAAGAATGTTTTAATTGTTGAGGTGGGTAACTAACAAAGCTCCACCTGACTGGGTTTAAAAAAAACATAATCATAACCAACACACATACCACATCCACTACTGGAAGCAACCCCACACACAGACACCCTTAATTTTCTACCTAGCAATCCCAAAGACACAATTTTTTTAAAACTCCAAATGCCCTCAATAAAATCAATAAAAAGAACAATAGAACACTACATGAGCTAAAAAGCATAAGCCATTACACCCCCTCAATTATAAACCTATAATCACACTCACTCACCACTGAGGAAACCAATGTGCTTAAATTAGACCTATCCTTCTGACCCTTCAAGACTTAGACCAATTCAAATCAATACAGGATAATAACCTTTTTGCTTGCAACTTACTCCTCAAAATTTGTTTGACAAAAACAATAATAGAACCCCCGTACCTAGGCCTTCAAGAATGTGAGGGCTTCAACATACAGGATTTATGCAATCTTATAGGCCTCATGCAACTACTGCATGAAAACGAAACAAATACCAAGTCACAAGAACAACAGAGGAACTGGACTTACAAAGGATGTCTGAGCCCAACATATCCCATCTACATCTCTAGTCCTCTTTTTACCCACAAATATCCTCGAACCCTAACATTTCAACCTTAGTGAACCTAGTCACTGGGGACATTAAAAACTGAATTTTCCTTATCCCAACCTCACAAACCTTTCCCACACCCAGAAACAAGCCCTACAAATGCTGAAATCTAACATAAATA
>NC_092869.1:25132425-25135665 GCF_032062135.1 Pyxicephalus adspersus | reverse complement strand
CCCTGCCCTAGACAGAGGCAAATGTATATGCACTCTGCTTGGGACAGAAATATGGAGACAGCAGCTAAGCTGGAGCGCTTTGCTCAAACTCCTCCAGCAGACTGTGGACACATCTCATCCTGCAACCTGTTTTGTTTGGGTATCTCCTCCCCAGCTTCTCTCGGCAGTACTTCATGGAGGCATGTCCCTACAGCACTGATACAAAAACTCACCTTACTGGATTTATCACAGTGCCTTACTTATGGAACCACATACTTGCCTCAGTTGTAAACTGACAATATGGGACACTGCCAGTAATTTTATTACCCCTTTTCTGCTCATGGAACATACAACTATGCACCATATTGATGCCTAAAAATTGGGCACCTAAAGCAATTGTATTTGGATGGTACCTTGATCATTTGGGGCTAGGATGATTTAGGTCTCTTTGTTTAGACTGTCTGGTACATGGTATTACTACTATTTGTTATGATTAAGGTCAGCTAATGAGATCTTTCAGCTCACTTGTCTCTGGAACTGTGGAACCAGTTTTTAAACACTTGGAAGCCCTAACCCTTTAAGATACTTTCTGTACTGCATAATTCGAAATATGCCCGTGTGATTGTGAATGTCTGTTCCCACTGTAGATAAATACACACCAGAGTGGTTTACTCTCAGTATCATGCTCACTCCATTGGCTTAAATTTGCTTCATAGATATTTGGAGGATACAACATCCCAGGACCCTCTAATGTCAGCGGATAGTTCTATCTAACAACGCTTAGTTCACACATCATATGACATGTTTTAAAATGCACCTCAGGAGGAATGTTGATAAAAGGAATACCTCCAACAGCTCTGTGTACAATCCTGGCATGCCGGTGTAGGATCCCAGCATGTGCACATGAGTTATGTAATTGCCACTGCCCAATCAAGGCAGCTGAAGTCCCATGCCCACCAGAAGACCTGGAGAAGATGTCAGTGTAATGAATGAGCAATAAGAGGCAACTTTAGTTCTACTTTAAATTGCTCTCCTGAAGTTTCTTTTCCTCCCATTGTCAATGAATTACATGGATGCAGTGATAACTATATCTTCAATTTTCTTTGTGAAAAAATAACAATAGCATTACTTCCTGTTGCACAGGGCACGTTCCAATGTTTAAAGGTGATCTGTTTTGATCTTTAATCTTCTGCTAGTGAAAATAGTAAATACCGCTGTTACTATAGAAATCAAGTACTGTTGTTAATAAAACGAGCAGTAAAACAAATGTAACAATAGGAGATGAATAATTAATTTCACAAATGTTACTAATATATTTCACTTTCTAATCACCATCCTGTGATTACAGATAGAAGGCCAAGAGACCAAGGATTTTGTGAATCATGAAACTTTAAAGAATGGTAGAACTGAAAAGCCATATAGTATTTATGATCAACCCATCCATGAAAATAAAATTGTCAATGACATGATATCACTGGGTGTAAAATAATGTAAGTAAAAATTGAGTAACAAATATCAAATAAAACTTAGTTAATATATCTTAGCCAATGAGGAACAAACCTGTACAACCTCTACTTCACTTCTTAAGTGGGTCAGGTGATGCCAGCAGAAGGAAGAGGACGAAAGATGGCAGTGCCTAGTGTCCAGTCCACCTTAGGAAGAATAGGAAAGACGGGACGGCATGGGACAGATTAGACTAGGATTAGGATCCTAGAGGGATTGTCAGCTTTCAACCTATATAGTTTTTTTTAATGAAAGTTCCGCTTCAAGTTTTAACCTGTTTTCATTTCAGAGTTTAATCTATATTTCATATTTTTATGAATACAAAATAAATGGAGTTAAAGTCAGCTGACAGAAGCTTATGTACTTCATACATAAAATCGGTTCTATAGGGTAAAAGTAAGGGTCTTTAATCTCAGAACTGTCTGGCAGCTTAAATTGTGTATTATATGAAATAATCAATCCATTGATTGTTCTCTCAGCTCAGGTTTCCCCTGATGAGCTGTCACCAATCCTGAAGATTAAAGGGTTTGTCTCCTGGATATTTATAGCTCTGAAACCTTTAATGTTAGGTTACTTTCTAGATCATAGCTACAGGTTATTTTCTCCCTTTCAAAATGACACCCCTGGTATAATGAATAGAAAATCAAATCCAGGAAGCGTAGTATTTGATTTGTATTTGTGGGAAGTAAATCATGGTGAACCATGGAAAGGGAGATGCAGCAAAAATTTAAGAGGTTTGTTCACCTATATTTAATCTTGTGATATACAAGGAACTGTTACAATAGGCACAGCCAGTTCTGCAAATTACATCTCCACAAACACAATTTAAGGCTTTGTTTTAGACAAAGTTCAACCTTATGCTGACATCAATCACAAAATCTAATGTAGTAACTGGCTGTTTGGATTCATTGAGGAATCATTTGCTGCAATAGACACAAGGAAAGTCTGGACGGGATCCATTCCAAGTTTGCTGGATCACTCATCAATGAAAGTGTATTCTCTCCAGCCTTGGAAAGCTTTAATAAATCAGGCCCTATGGGTCTGATGTATTAAAGTTCTTCGAGACTAGAGAAGATAGACTGTCATGAGAGAACCTGGGTGATCCACCAAATCTGAAAGATCAATGTTTTTAATCCTGGACCAGATCCTTTCCAGGTTTGCTGAATAACCTAGGTTCTCCCTCGATATTCTATCCTCTTCAGTCTTGGAGAACTTTGATAAATCGGGCCCATTTTCTAGATATTGGGACCACCAATGAAACAGGAAACAACAATAAGCACTATACCCAAAAGACAGAGCAACAGATAACTCCACTGGAAACACAATTACATGACTACCAGAAACAGAGACACTGAAACTGTCTAACCACTTTTAGTACAATTAGCCCTATGACAAAAACTAAACCCAGAATCTGGTAATCATGGAACGATCGTGGCTGGATCCGTACTATTTTCTCTCTTAGGCCAGCTACCTTGTGCGGCTCCCAACTGACTTGAAAAAAGCTACACATAGCTTCTCCCAGGGGCGTTTCAAAGAGAATGGGGGCGGCAAAGAGGGTGTTGGGACAGAGAGTGGGAGGGGGAGAAATAGAGAGAAAGGGGGGTAGAGGCAGGAAGGGAGGGGGGAAACAGAAAGAAGGGGGGTTAGACAGGAAAGGAGGGGGGAGGGAGAGAGGCAGAGAGGGGGAAGCCAGGGAGAGGGGGGAGTGGGGAAATCAGACAGGAAGGGAGGTGGGAAGACAGAGAGAGGGGGTGGGGG
>NC_092869.1:25126004-25131905 GCF_032062135.1 Pyxicephalus adspersus | reverse complement strand
GTGAGCTGTGCATGCGGTGGGAGGTAAAGAGGTGAGCTGTGCATGCGGTGGGGGGTACAGTGGTGAGCTGTGCATGTGGTGGGAGGTAAAGAGTTGAGTTGTGCATACGGTAAGGGGGTAAAGAGGTGAGCTGTGCATGCATGGCTACCCATCATACTTATTTTCACTGTTGCTGCCGAATGAGCTGGGCAGTGTGCTTTGCAGGAGGAAAGATGTAGAAGGGACAGGAAAAGTGGGAAGGTGAGGAGGTAAGAGCTGTGGATGAAGGAAGTAGGGGAAAGTGAGTGAAGAGGAGGGAAATGTGGATAAAGAAGTGGGATATAAAGATGTAACTAGGGCAGAGATGAGATGTGCATGTGGTTGGTGGTAGAGAGCTGCGTTGTGCATCCAGTGGGGGATAAAGAGGTGAGCAGTGCATGTGGTGGGAGTACAGGGAGACATTCTACAGGGAGACAAGTGTGTAGGAAAAGGGGGAATAGAAACTACCTATCCTTAAAAAGGTTTTGTGGGAAATAGTTCAAGCCTTGAAGAAAATCATGACAAGAATAAGCTGGGGTTTGTAGGCAAATTATGAGAAATATGTTATGTAGTATATTATATTTTTATTCAAAAAATGCACAATCAATACATACTCATATCATGAAAAAAAGAGGACCCATCCCCTATTCAAAGCTGAGGGGGATATATTGGGACTAGTGTACTAGACAAGTAACATCCCTGACTAATAAAAACTTTACAAATGGTTAAATTTCAAATTCCGACACATTTCGCCTGTACTGGCTTCCTCTTGTGGACCGCAAAGTGCAACTGGGTATAAAGATAACATGCATATATGTTAAATAAGTTCAGTGTCAATTGAATATATACATACATCCCAAGGTATAAGGCAAATAAGTAGCTAGCAAAAAAATACAGATGTGAAATAAAATTGTACCTAGTTCAAAATGGTACTTTGGTGTCAAAATCAATAAATGTAGCTGAACATTACACATATGAGACCTATGCGCCTGGTACATGTGGCAATGTAAATTAATATCCATAAAAAGAATTACAAAATATGGGAATGGATATTTGATATATAGAATATTAACAGTTTTAAATGTTAAAAAGAAAATTACAATTAAAATAAAACATAATATGTGATTAGCAGCCATACTGAATATAGTTAATTTCATATTGATGATGATGGTACATTTTTTACCAAGTTGATGAAAAAAGGGGTAAACTGCAATATTGAGAAAAATAAAAGATTACTTACAGTTAGAAGCACATGCAAAAAATCATACAGGGATCAATTCAACAAATAAAGGAATATAATAACATCTGGTCAGATGCTAGAAGAAATGTGTAATGGATTAAAACTAGGTTATACCAATATAAAGCACTCCAAAAAGTTGGAATGGAAAAAAGATAGTAGGGATTCAAAAATATTTATTGAGACATTCTACTACTAGGTAAAACTGATTACCACTACTGTAAAAGACTATGCCAAAGTTATAAAAAAGCTGCAGGAATGGAGAAAACAGTCTACCACCAGGGTAGGGTGAGCTAGGAGTTTGGGAGCAGGAATGGCGTAGAGACCAAGGAAGGCTGAATTAGGAGTTAGAAGCAGGAAAGGAGCAGACAGTCTACTAACATGGGAGCCAGAAGTTGGAAACATGAATGGAACATATGGTCCACTACCAGGGAAGTTTAAGCCAGAAGTTATGGGGATGAATCGGGCAGACAGTTGTCTACTACTAGTGGACACTGAACTAGGAGTTTGGAGCAGGAATGGAACAGACAATCTACCCTCCAGGGAGGTTAAGCCAGCAGTTTGGGGCAGATATGAAGCAGGGAGTCCATTACCTACAGAAACTAAGCCAGCAGTTAGGATCAGGAGTGGAGCAGGCAGTCTAATACCAGGGAAGATGGAGCCAAGATGCTCCTACTTTCTGCTCCTTTAAAAGAGCGCTTAAAACACATTTTTTCAAACTTGCCTACCCATCCTCTTCTGTCTTTTGAAACCATCACTACTTCCCACCACTACATATCTCCCATCCTATTGTGTGTGAAATTCCCCCACCTACTAGATTGTAAGCTCTTCGGGGCAGGGTCCTCTCCTCCTATAACACTGTCTGTATTAGTCTGTCATTTGCAATCCCTATTTAATGTACAGCGCTGCGTAATATGTTGGCGCTATATAAATCCTGTTTATTAATAATAATAATAAAAGTTATACACTGGAATGGAACAGACTGTACAACCAAGGGAGAATGAGCCAAGTGTTTGGAACCAGAAAGAAGCAGACACTCGACTTCTATGAGATACTAAACCAGGAGTTAGGAACAGGAATAAAGAGGAAAATCTAATATAAATGATTATCTATTATAAATAATAAAGAGACTGATCTAAGAATAAGGAGCAGACAGGCAACCACCACGGGAGGTTAGGCCAGAAGTTAGGGGCATCTGATTAAGGATCAACCACACCTGAGATTTCCTATGCATCTGACCTGGTGGTGTGTACTGTATATCCCTACAACATTAAAAAGCTCACTTTGTTTTAACAAAAATAGATATATTCTCTCCTTCTGGCAGACCACTCAGTGTGACATACACAGGAAGAGGGCATGCATGCAAATTATGTGAACTAAATTACATTTAGTAGTTAGGAATGTTACTACATCATATTTCCTGTTTCTGTGTTTTGTTCCTAAGCAAAGCAGTCATATCCTTTCCGGCTTTCCGGAAAGTGCATATCTAGCGATGAAGAAGGAAAATTCAGCTAATGTGCACATGAGAAAAGCCAGGGATGTGGCACTCTTGGCTTTTGTTCTTTTTGCTGGGCTTGGTATCGTTGGCACTGGGGGATGATACATTTTGCTTCCCGACTGGTAATTGCTACATTATCAGCACCACTCCACTGACATTTGATAACGCAACCATGACTTGTGGCTTCAAAGGATTTCTAGCAAGCATGAAAAATCAGCAAGAAAACCATGAAATCTTTAGTATTGTTTCTAACTTTCAAGACCAAAGAAACCTTGGTACATTTTGGCTTGGATTGTACCTAGAGGCAAACTGTACTGTAATTGGCAAGGAATTACATGGCTTTTCTTGGGTTTCTGGAGGGGATACTGCAGAAGTCAGCTATTGGAACAACACTATTAAGCAGTCATGTAAATCTAAAAGGAAATGTGTCATTTTGGAAAGCAGGAAAAATACTTCTAATATCAAATCATCAGCTATCTCTTTGGTTTGGAAAGATGTCAGGTGTAATCGAAAGTTTCCATTCATTTGCCGCATTAGGGAATCAAGGCATATTTTGGCAACTAAAGACCTAGAAGACGTTACCCACTCTTCCACAGATCAATATAGGACATATACATCAGTCACAGATACAACAGATACTACAATTACATCACAACCTACAGAGATGTCTGTTTCCACATCACAAGTCAATGTGTTTTGCAGAACATCATGGAGAAATGTGACTTCTTCATGTACAGTGACTGTCTCCTATTTGTGTAATGGTACACACTGCTCATGTGGAAACATCAATGATAGCAGAGTTCTGAAAAAGCATAGAATATGTAAAGGACTTGTGAATTCAGATTGTCTACAGCAATGTGTAGGATCCATAAACATCTCATGTTCTTGTTCTGATCACCACACTCCATGTGAAGAACAAGAATGCACAACTCGCCTGGCTAGTTCTCCAGAAAATCCTGTATCCCCAAGTACAGCCCAGCACTCTGCCAGCAGTACATCTGCTCCACCAGGTGAAGATGATAACTTATTGGATCGGCTGATAATTCCTTTAATTCTTGGATTGGTAGCTTTTGGGATTTTAGTTATGCTTGTGTGGGGTGGAGTTCAAATGTGTATAAGAAAAAGAAAACCAAAGAGGAGAAAGTCTATAGCTCCAGCCCCACCCGAGGGCAGTGACACAGACTCCACAGATCATTCATCCAGTGAAGATGAGGATGATGAAGAAGAAGAAGAAGGGGAATCACAGGACAGGACAGAGGACCCATGACAATGGACCACAACTGCAATCATGCTCGATACAATTGTGAATCTGGAGTGTGAATACATTAATGCTTGTACATATCGTCAAAAACTTTTACACTATTTGAATAAATAAATTTATGTGTTCTAAAGACATAGGTGAGTAACATGTTGTGTTAAACCAAGGGTGTAATTATAGTCATCACAGTCCATTTGACTACTACAGGGCCCTGAAGTACATGGGGCCCACACCTGCCTGGCATGCAGGTAGCATTTGGGATATACGTTTGCATGTTAAGAATGTATATAACATTTTTGGAGCACTATACAACTGCTATGAAAACAACAATCTATATCAGTAAAAAACGTAACTTTCTGAGAGGAATTAGAGAAGGGTGCCCTACAAAGTGTATGTAAACTCAAAATCTATTGTTTGTCATTATTTTTCAATGTATGCAGTTTTCGTAAGAAAGTATTTCCTGTAACAGGATGACAATACTAAGCCACTGCCTTACAATTAGCAGAAGTGTCAGAATTTTAGTGAGTGAGCAAAAGTTGGATCTTCTAACAATGTTATTATTGCTGCTTGTTCTTTTCTGTCCAAGGTGATCCAAATGTTCAAGTCTTGTACAAAAACTCAAAATTAAAGTGTATCTAAAACAAGTGTAAGTGTATCTAAAACCATAAAATTTGAAATCCCAAGTCAAGCTTTTTAAGCCTGTGTCCCTTAAGAGAATTTTTATTAACTTTCTGTCCTTTCTGGACTCGACAGGAGGGTACAGGACTTTTCATTAAAGGGAGGAAAATTTACTCTTAGCTGTCACTGGAACAGCGTCATTAAAAAAAAAAAAAAAATTCCTGTTCCTTCTGTTTTGGTTACAACTTGAACTTTTGGATTTTCCATTATTTTCAATAGAATAAATAGGGTGAAAATTACTAATTAAGAGGTTCTCAAACTGTATTGGGACACTATATTGGTTAAAAACTACAAGGTTGGTGTCACTTGGATCACTTGGAGCCACCCACCCTGGGTCCAGGAGTAAAAAATAGTCCATAGTGTAAGAACTAGCTGTATATAAAGTACAATCAGCAGGGGTCAGGTCTATGTCATATAAAGAGTGCGAAGGTCAGAAGTATGTAATGAATTGAGTGTAGGGGTCAGATGTGTAAAAAGTCTGGTGCACAGAACCCCACCCTTCCATTTAACCACCACCCTTTGTTATAGAACACAGCAGTAAGTCTATTTATACACATTGTGTTGAATACACATAAATGTGCAGCAAAACCATACAAAAATGAACTTCTTCTGGTGACATGATTGGCTATTCCTGCCCACTCACATGCACAGCTATGATACAACTTTGCTACTGAAACAGCAGGGGTTATTTTAACACATCATCACTACCATATATGCTATAGCGATACAGTGTAATGCTGTATGTGGTGCCATCTACTTATTTTATCTATTTGCTATAATCTAAGTGACCCATGAAATCCAGTTTGGGTTGCATGCCATCCCATCTGCTAAGTGACCCATGAAATCCAGTTTGGGTTGCATCCCATAGCTTTATACATGCTGTCCTAATGAGAACACAGATATTAATAAAACCTGAAAAAGGTTCTAACATCTCATCATTCTATTTAAAACAATAAAACAAATGTTGGTTTACATACATTTACATTTTTTGATTGGTTTATGTCTAATGCCAGCTGCCCCGTAGAATTAAGATTGGGTCATGTCTTCTTTTTGTGCTTTAGAGGCAATATTGAAAATGCAGCATTATATAAATAAATTGGCACAGTGGATCAAATGCAAGGAGTAAAAGGATCTGGACAATATAAATGAAAATAATGTAATTTTAGGTAAAGGAATGTACATATATTTTCCATATATTTTTTTTATAAATCT
>NC_092869.1:25120418-25123445 GCF_032062135.1 Pyxicephalus adspersus | reverse complement strand
TAAATATTTTATATAGAGATACTGGCATACTGTTCAGGGGAGACCCTCAATGACTATTTACCAATAAGGTATTCTCAGTGTAATGGGGATTGGGGGTTGAATGGTCTAATGCCATTAATGCCTAGAAGTCAAGGCTTCCCGATTGATGAATAGCACATAGGGGGATTTTCTAATCAAGCAAAGTTCCAAGTAGCAAGTACTTTGTTTTGCCTGCTCTTAGACAATGCTTTTTGATTTAGAGTACAGTAGAAGACTGTAGCAATCACAGAGGCCCCATCCTTTATGTATATTACCAGAACATTCTGATCAGTATAAAGGAAATGGGTTGTTCTAGATATGTTGGGATACGTTTTGGTATTAGTAGAAAAAGTAAGTGGTCAAAAGGCTCTTCAAACACGTCATGATTCATTAACTTGCTACAGGATGGTGTCTGTGGCCAGAACTAGTGACATGTTCCTGATATATATATATATATATATATATATATATATATATATATTTATCGTAGGGTTATTTCAGGCCAAATGTAGTGAGTATTTTGGCGGAATCCTCCTGTATTTTGCCTGGGGAGGAGATTGAAGGACCTGGACATTGGATATATCAGTGGTAAAATTGCAGATATACAGACTTTTTTTTAGGATCTAGGTCTGGGTTTTTTGGATGGAATAGAGATGGCTAGGAAGCACCTGTCTGGTGGTTATAATAAAAAAGGAACATGTCTCTGAGTCTAGAGGAAGTTGGAGCCTGAGGCCAGGCATGGCTCAGGAAACCAGGCATGAGAAGAAGTAGGCTGAGTGAATGTGGTACTGCCCTGTGCTAACCAGACAGTATAGTTTGAAGTACAAACTCAGGGACAACAATAAAAGCTGAAAACCCTAAGTTATGGGATAGTTTGGGACTTTATTATTTCTAGCAAAATGTTATTTTCCTGTACAATGGAGTTGAAATGAAGGCAATCTTTTGGGCTGTACAGCTTTGTCCCATGTAATGCAATGATTTCAGTTCCTCTAAATTTACCAATATATTGTAATGATACTAGCACTCCAAAACCTTGGTCCTCCATACAAACATGAAGTAACCTAAAATATATACTGGGCAGTCAGAATTGCATAGTCACTCAAGAGTAAATAGTATGGTTGTTTTATTATTCAAAGAGCCTCAGCCAGCCATTCGCAACAATTCAATCCAAACAACAAAATCAAGCAAAATAAAAATGGTCCATAATAATATGTCATTCTAAATAACTCAAATTTTAACTAACTTTCCACAATTGTGAGGAATAATTTACCGAAAATGCGGTGCCTCTCAAATACACCTTCTACATTCTCAGCAATGGCTGTAGTGACTACTACCATTTCTCATTCTCCTTCTTAGAAAAAAGTAATTGCATAAAAATGTCACCATTTATTGTAGGGTGGAAACAACAAGCATGCTCAATTATTTTAAGCTTTGAAAACATTTTGGACCAGACTACTGCTAAAAAGAGTCTTTTATTATTTCTATATAGACATATCAAGTAATAGAGCACATTTTTTCTGTAATTTCAGCACACAGATAAATAGTTGCTCAGCAATGTGTAATATATTTCAGATCAGAGCTGGAAGAAATTAGAATTTAAATAATCTGAGGAATCTCAAGTGTGAATGGTAAGAGCAATTTTTTTGTAATAGCTGACAACACAGAAAAAGCTTTGTAAGAACCGGCTAAACTCACGGAAATAATAAGTATACCATCTCTAAGTACTTTTTTCACTTATCGTTCAACAAAGTATAGTAATACAGAGAAAAAGTATAAGGCATTTTTAGCTTACTAATGCCTAAACGTAAAGTAGATAAAAGAGAAAAATTAAATATATATTATTTGATAAATGCTATGTGACCTTTATTAGTAACCATCAGTTTGAGGGACTACAGGAGTTGTCTCTCAGTTGTCCATCAGTCCAGGGTAGGTATAACAAGTCATGAGTTTTGGCATTCGAAAGCTGACTGTGGAGAGGAAGAAAGATGTTGCCATCAGCCTTAGGGGTGGAGTAGAAGTATATGGAATTTGGTTATTAGTCTGGGAGTACAGGGTAAGCGGTCATCAATCAGGGATGTTGGGTGCAGCTGCTTACCTGTTTACCTTGGGATTTATAGATGTGTATCACCATCTTTGCTACCATCACCAATGGTACATTTTTATATACCAATAATTGGTCAGTACTAAATGCCTAAAGAAGCAGACCAGATATGCAAAACATGTAGAGGTAACTATAGATCTTTTCATTTGCCCCCCTTCCTCTACTGGATTTTGGGGAAAATGAGTACTATTATCTAGTCACTAATATACTAACCCTTTCAATCTGGGGATTTTAAATCCATATTGTAACAGCAGAAGAAACCTGTTTAGTGCCTTTAGCGGCTCTATGATTGTTTTAACTTAATCACTTGCACTTTGCCTATGTAAAATATGGCTATTTTTTAATGATTTGTTAATAAAATATGTTTTTATGATATTACACTACTTGGTACCTTAAAAATCCCTCTATTCAGTTCTTTTCCCCTGCCCTTTGGGGACTTCTTTACCCCTAATAGGGAATACAACTTTGTTCCTCCAGAATGTAGCAACCAGCACAGCATGTTACAGATGGATAGTCTACAATATTGCAAAATAGTTATCGGAAGTTTTCGTTGCATGTAGGTGTCAATATTTAGCAGGTGGTTTCGGTTTACAATTACTTTAGTATGCAGTCTGACTGTTCTTGATGGTCATCATTAAATAGGTTGCTGCCATTTTTCAGTCTACAGGGTGTGTGTATCAATGGGTTTCATTACCACATGAAACAGAAGTCAGTCAGAAGGTGAGTCAACTTGAGATATGTCTACAACTGATGTAGTCATCAATATTAAAGAGCTGTAGTCCCAGTAAAGGGTGCTGTCAGTGTTAGGAATATGGGTAGCCCAATCCTCCCTCCTATTGTTTGCTGTTTCCCTACCTCTAAGATTGTAAGCTTTCTCCCGCAGGGTCCTCTCCTCCTTTTGTGTCCCT
>NC_092869.1:25090973-25118672 GCF_032062135.1 Pyxicephalus adspersus | reverse complement strand
ACAAGGGTTGTGGAACATTATATAGGTGTGCTTCAATATGTATTAATATTCATTTTAATGTTTTGGAAAGGTCAAATTCACCAGACTGTTTGAAAAAAAATCACCAGACTTTTTTCAAAATTGAACATGTGTCTTAGAAAAATGCAAGATTTCTGCAATATGCATTTGTTAAATCACAGAAATTACCATACTGTGACATGACACAATGCTCTGTCAATCTGCAAGAAGAAAAAACCTCTGCATTCTCAAAGTCATATTTACTGTGGGTATATAGTGCAACAACCATTAAATAAGGTTTTGGTGTACTTTTAGGTGCCAAGGACTGCTCTCATTTTGTATGATTCTGTACTATTTTCTTTTCTGGCAGCAACAACAGGGTAACTAATAAAGAGTGACAGGCTCAGCACCATTTGCTTTCAAAGAAGAGCCCATTTTCAAAGCCTTTGGTCTTGTGTCAATGGCACCAATTTGAGATACTTCCAGCATAATCCAGCTGAAACAAAGAAATGTATGGACACAGGCCCTATGGCTGGCCAAACACTGCTGCAACCTGACCCACATACATTACCTGTTTCATGCATACTTGGTGGGTCTTAGCAGTCAGTGAACAGAATACAGTTTTCTAGGCATATTCTTATCAGTATGAAAAGCAGAAATAAAAGATACACCACCCCCTTGCCCATTCAGGGCCTCTTGGGACCTAAACCCACTGATACACCGCTCCTTCCTTTTTTGCATCTGACACCAAATTTCTCTTTGTTGGCTAGCTTTATATGCAAGGAGCTGTCATTCCCCCTGTGTCACCTGGCAGTGCTCAGATGGAGAGCGTTTGTATTGGCTTGTTTTCCCTGGCAACCAATCAAAATTCTCAACTTCTTTTTCAATGACAAATGACTACAGTTGAAGTTACACCATTGATGGTGTGCAGTGGCTGTTCTTTGGGTTATCAGGGCAAATGGTCAGTTTTAGCCCTAACAAGTTGAAATTGAACCTTGATATCTTTTGTGCTCATGTAGAGAATTTAGATAACTATCATATAGACCATAGTACTCTTCATGATAAGGCAATAGTACTCCCCATGATAAGACCATAGTACTCCCCATTATAATGCCTTCCTCTCCTTTTTTTGGTGAAGACCACCACTATGTTTGTGCAAGGATCGTCTATGATCAACATCTACCTCCTGATCTCATACAAGATGAAAATGTGATTTCACTTCTGAGGCCATGTGCAGAGGCCTTTATTTTTTAAGCTTTGTATTCAAAAACACTGCTCAGTCTCCTGCTGTTGTTTCTCTTTGCTTCCATGTTCTGTAGTTCAGTTTGGTGCCACTGATTACAATGATGGGTTAACAGTTGAGTACAGGAGGTGATAGGGAGAGGATGAAAGACATCACCATGAGTGATTCACAATATTTGTTTATCCATGCACCCTAGTATTCATGGCTCTTGCACACTCCAGGGGTGTAGTCATAAAAAAAGAAGGGAGGCACGGTACTATCCATGACGTGCCCGCCCCACTACACCCCTGCCTATGTGTCACTTAAGGGGAAGAAACTTCCCCCAGATTGATGTCAGGATACCAGAACCTGCCCACTCTATTGCAGGCTCAGACCTGAGTGGGCAGGTTATGTTTAGAGAGAAATCCTGGCCATCACCCTGAACCTGCAATTGTGTCTGCGGCTCTGGCCAGTGCGGCCCCCCCAAGCAGGGTCCTTCTCCTGACTGACAAGAGGCACGGACCACCAAAGATCTGTTTGCAAAATAAGAGTGGGCACGCTTGCCCATTCCAGAAAAGAGTGAGGGCATGGCGTTCCCACTCGTGCCTGCCCCAATTCACCTCTGCATGCACCTGGAGATGCCTTCTTTTGACCTGAGCAGACATAGTTTTGTGTTATTTGTTATCTGTAGAAAAAACTGTTTCTTATAGCAATGAGATTCTACAACTATTAGATGTAAAATGATTGCATGATTGGAGCAAGAACTTTTCTTTATCCATCAGATGCATTCTTTATAGTTGTAGTTGTTAATCTGAGAAAACTGTCAATAAACAGCAATAAAATTTAACAAATACCAAATGAGTGTCTTTCTCAAAATGCAAATAACATGTAATGTTCATAAAGCAAAATCAGGTAATTATATTCATTTATATACATGTTTATATGTGCATGTAAATATCAATAGCTAGTAAATATCAAGCTTGTATCCACAGGAATTATTCAGATTTGTTATTTTGTTTCAGAAATGCAGTGCAAATTCAGAAAAGTCAGATCCCCCACAGGAGTTGATAGCTACACTACCACTGGCCCTCAAAACATCAACTCTCTCCTATGATTATCTTTCTGTGAGGTACTTAACCCGTGTCGCCCACGGTGCGTTCTCGTATTGGATTACTATGTTAAACCTCTGTTGTCTTGTTACCAGCTCGGACTTTACACCCACAGCGACCCGGCCTGATTACTGACCTTTGCATGAACTCTGCCTGTCCTGACTTTGGATTGTCTATGACTACACCTTCTGCTTCATCCTTCTGTACCTTATTTTATCAGACTGACCTTCTTGTGTTTTGCCTCTGCCCGTATCTGGATCACGCAATAAAAGTTGTTAAAGGAATTCCTTAAGTTGGTTGTGGTTTGTGCGGCCAGGCACATTACACTTTCATACACAAAATATTGTTTTGTTTTATAGCCACATGGCCACTAAATTCAGCCCTGATTATTATATTTATAGCCCACTGATCTACCAATAATGAATTAAAGCCTATTTGGCCATATGTAGTGTTGTATTTTTCACATCCTCCTTGTAATGCCCTATTAAAACTATTTCATTTGATCTACTTACTCCCACTCACTAACAGCAGTAACAGAAAACTGTAACACAGTCTGACAGACATTATACTAACAACCAGGGCCAGTTCCAGAGTTTCTGCTGCAAGAGGCAACCAGTTAGATGAGGCCACCCCTCCCCCATGAAAAAAGAGGGTACCAGAACACAAATGCAGACCCCAGTGACAAATGCCCAGTGCAAACCCCTAGTGACATACCTAAGTACAGACACCCAGTGCAGACCCCAGGCGTAGTGCAGCACATACCCCTAGGAAGAGCTCAATAAAGATCCTCAGTGACCAGCCTCAGTACAGACCCCCTCCAGTGCAGACCTGTCCCAGTGACAGACCCACCCCCAATGCAGACCCCTCTTCCCTTCTATCAAAGATTCCACTTAAGTACAGATTCCCTCCTCCCCAAGTGACAAATTACTCCCAAAAACAGACTGCTCCAGTTACAGACTCTGCCCCCCAGTACATATCACCCCGTGTGAAAACTACCTTCCCCAGTGACAAACTCCAAATTAGTTACAGACTTTCACCTATTACAGTCCCCTTAGTAACAGACTCTTCCCCCAGTACAGACTCCCTCACCTTGACAGACCTTTCCCAAATACAGACTCCTCTTGTACAAACCACCCCCAGTGACTCCTTCTCAGACTCCTGTTGCCATTTATTTCCTTATATAGGGAAGGTCATGTGATGGATGGACCCGCAGCCATCCTGACCTACCACCAGAGGGAGTGCTAAAGACAAGTCAGTTCAGGTGGTGTTGGCATCTCCACCAGCAGATGGAGTGCATCCGTGAAAGACTCTAGTCTTCTGAGGTAAGGGAACAGCTGACCGGGAATCACATGACTTAGACCAGGAAGTAAGCATAGAATCCCTGAGCAGAGTTGGTGCAGGCAAGATAGTGCAGGGAGGGTGACACTGAAGAAGGCACAGATCCCCTGGTTCTGTGGACATCTGTGATACAGAAACTCTGCCCTCTAGTGACAGACATCCCCATGATAGACTCCCTCCAGGGGCATAATCCTCCACCAGTGATAAAATCCCTCTTGTACAGATTTTCCCTCTAATAATAGACCTCTCCCCCTAGTGACAGACCCCCCATATTAGACTCCTCCCCCACCAAGTGACAAACCTATCCCGTAATATACTTCTTCCCCTAACGAAAGACACCCCCTATAAATAGACTCCTACCCAAAGTGACAGATTCCCCGAAGTGACAAATACCCCTGAGTATGGACTCTGACCCCACAATTCAGGCTCCCCACCAAGTGGCAGACTTTTTTCCCAAGTTGCAGATCCCCCTACCCCCAATACAGAGCCCCTATTAACTTCCCAGTGGCCCATACTTGTGCTATCACTCTCTTCCTTAGACTTCCTTTTCCTGCTGCTGGGACTTTGCAGAAACTGTCCAACAGGAGATCAATCCAACCACAGACCATGCATTGGCGGCAGCTGGGTGAAGGAACAAGTGATACTCCATTCAGCTTCCCCAGATAATGCCACCTGAGACTGAAGGCTCACTTAACCTCAGCCACTGCATGCCCAAGTAGACATGTACAAGTAGAACGCAAACTTGTACTCCCCTCCCCATCCCATTTTTTTTTTAGTTTTCTGTTTCCCTTGTTCCCCCTCACAATTTTCTCTGTGTTACTCTCCAACTCTCCCATTTCTTCCTGACTATTCTTGCATCTCTTTTTTCCCTGTGCCCCTCCCTCTCTCCTGACCACTACCTTGCATCCTTCTCTAAATAACCTACCCCTGAGGTAGGTAGGTTGAGGTGGAATGAGGCAGTTGTTAATGTACACAATGGTCAGCACTACTATTGGCTGGTGGTTGTCAAGGTTGGAATTGCTCCTGACGACCACTAGCCAATAGGAGAACCCACTACTGTATTCCTCAACAACAGGCTAAAATTGACAAATGAATAGTTTATTGGTAAGTGGTTCCTTCTCTTTTTCCTGGAACATGGCAGGTATGGAGGAGTGAAATCGAGAAATACATTTTCACAACATTTTTGAACTTATTTTTGAAGCTAATTTTGGCACTACATGTAGCCTTTCTATAAATCAAAATTAACGTATGAGGGTTAAAATGTTTTTTTCTTTTGCTAAACGTTGTAACCAGAAGTGGTATCGGTGCAACCCCCCTTACACACAATGCACACTCGGAGTTACGGCCAGGGAGGTTAAGGTAATGTGTGCATTATGTGTTTTATTCCTAAATGGTTTGGGAAAAGTATTTTTTTGTCAGCATCAACATTATTAATACTTTACCATGCTAACACAGCACAACTGTTTGAATGGCCCCTAGGGCTGTCAGGATATTTTCCAAACAAAGATGACTCTGTCAAACATATGAACTAATCCTACTTACACATAACAGCAATTCCATTTGAGAGCTTTTCCTGTCAGTGACATTTCCTTTTCACTTCACACTATCTTCATGCAGCTTATCAGCTCAGTAAGGGTTTTTTGAACACTGATTTTTAACTACAGTCTACACATTTATGTAGATGGTGTTTGCCTACATTTAAATCTAAGGAAACTGCTGCATGCAATCACAATGGCAAATATCTCAAGGTACAAGTATAAGAAGCAAAATATTTGTAAATAATATCTGCTTTTTTTAGAAAATAGAAATAGCACTATACAGATAGTCCCTGAGATAAGGACATTAGACATACGGACAACTCCTAGATACGAACAGGGGTTCCCTGCTCACTCATGTGCAGGACGGAGGCTTATGGGGGGGGCAGTTTGCATGACTTGCAGAAGAAATCTTTTGCTAAACACAGCTGAGGTTGTGGGTGATCTTAAGGGCTGAGCTGATTTGTAACATCTTGTAATTCTTAAATGACCAAGACAAACTCTGCAGTTGTTTCTTTTTGCATATCAAAGCACGGCTTGCTCCAAAAGTTAATGAATGTCTAGGCTGCATAAAGTTTTTTTTTTTGATTTGTAATTAACTCACAGTGAGGATTTTATACAGTAACTGACACCACGCTGCCTAATAATATGTTGAAACAAATTAGTGTCCTAATTACATTTTTTAAAATAATGTACCTGTTCTGACTTCCATACAAATTCAACTTAAGAACAAACCTACAGTCCTTATCTCGTATGTAACGGACTACCTGTATATACTTGAGGATAAACTAACATGGGGCTGTGTCCTTATGTAAAGTGTATAACAAACTCTTGCTGTTATCAAGACATCATTATTTTGTTACACACTTTTCATGAGGACACAGTGCCATCTATTGGTGGCCAATAATAATACACAAAAGATCATTTAAGTGATCCATCATAACCAGCTCAAAGCTTAAAGTAGACCTATCACCAAAATGTTTACTTTAAATAAGGGGGTGAACAACCCATTTATATAAATTAAAAAAGAATTTTAAGACCTATTTTTTTTTAAAGGGTGAAGCCCCTCCCCTTCTGTCTTTACCACCACGGCAATAAAGACAGAATGGGTACTCCTGGAAAACGCACATCTGCGTAGCGAGATTTGCACTCTTTTTTCCCATTTACAGCAGACTACGTCACCTTATCTCACTCCTGCACAGTGTGAGATCGGGTGAAGTAGCCAGAAGAAGAAAGACAACGGTGGAAGATGGTAGCGCCCGGTGATTCCTCCATGCAGAGACAAAGTCGGATAGTCACATGACATAATAATATTAATAATTTCAGGACAGCGCTGGATCCAAACAGGGGCAGCTCCGGAGGGACGGGGGGGGGGGGCTTTGAGAAAGGTGAGTATGATTTTGTTTGGTTTAGTGAAAAACTTTTTACAAATAAAGCCCATGTAATTCCCCCCCTTTTAAATATATTTTAAAAATAACACACCATTAATGTATTTTTTTACATTATTTTTATTGGTACTGGTAATTACAGTTTTAAATGTTTGTAGCGAAAGCCACATTATGTGCCCTAGGTTTATATTCAAGTCAATGTAGTTTTCTTTTTTTTTAGGTAAATGTAGGTTTCCAGGTTTATACTCAGATTGGTTTATATTTGTTTATATACAATATTTTTATAGCATATTAAGAGTAGGGAGTAATTTATACTCCTATCTGATTCCCTCTGTCCTTGTACCTTGTAAGGCACAACAAGAAGAGAGAGGAAAGCTTTTTGGTTGACAGTTGTCCACATTGGAAAATTTCCCCTCACCTCCTGTTTTAATGACAAACCTAACATTTGCTTTTAGTAAATACCAACCTGTCTATTGGAAACACCCCATTAAACCTGTAATTTTGAAGATGCACTGACCTATGCTTGCCCATGTTTTTGCTGCTTCCAAAACATCACCTTCAGGAACTGACAGTCCACTTGCTGTCCAAGATATCTCACCCATTGTAACAAAATAATCAATGCTTCTCAATTCCTTAGTTAATTGTGGTAATGTTTTGACTTTGGCTGTATATCCCACATGAGGTCACACAGAGCAATAAAAACCCAACAGAAATTTTACAACTGCACACTTTATCTATAATGGGGGTTGGCAAACTTTAGGCCAGATACGGCCTAGCCGGTACTTTGTTCCGGCCTAACGACCCCTAGCCGATCCAGCCGGCCGGATCGGCCAGGTGGCGTTAGGCCGGAACAAACAACCAGAGCCGGAGCGGCTCTTGAGTCTCCTCTTGTTGTGGCTCCCCTATTTACTGCGGCCGGCGTTAACACTTCCGCCGACAAGGTAAATAGGGAACACCCCCTGAAGGGAAAACTATATCCTCCGCAATGCATATGCAGGAGAAGGATTACCCTTCAGGGGGCGTTCCTAGTGGGGGTGGAGCCATTAGGGTGGGACTCAAGTGAGAGTCCGGCCTAGTGTGCTCCTGCCCACCCCTGAAATGGCCTAGTGGCCACAAAAGTTTGCCTACCTCTGATATATAACAAACTAAACATAAAGCCAATGGCTTCAGATATACTATAAGGCAGACTACACATGTCCCCCACCCTAATCCATTACATGGTAAGTAAAAAAAAAATAATGAAAAAAGGTAAGTCTCCTAGGATCCTGGCAATTTTGAGGTCAAATCTCCTTAACTTTCACACGTTGGGAGCACTGCAAGATAAGTGGAACAAAAAGAACACTGAAAGCAGTGAGGTTCTTTAATACAGAAGAAACAGGCTATGTTTCTTCTACATTAAAATAACTCACTGGGGTGTTTGTATTTTTTTAAACTAAACTCTCTTTTCTTTTTCACTTGCCGTTTTCTGGGTTCTGGATGATCAGTCATCTTGATTGGCCAGGTCAGAATGACATAACTCCTGTTATGAACTGAAGTTCATTTTTCTAGGCAGCCAGTTACCCTGGAATTGTTCATTGAGCTGAACATGTGCAGCTCAGTGTACAATTAAAAGAATATTGAGAACAAATGGGTACTTTTGTTTTATTGCAGAATGGACATCGCCTGCTTGCAATTTTTTATTTTATCTGTATAGTTCCAGTAAAAAGTAGATATAAGTGATAGAAAAGGTAACGATAGAAATACACAATTGTCACAAAAATTGAACACCTATATATGTACAGCAACCAGTAATGTCAGCATGCATGGGACCATTCCCTTATGGGAACCTCATACCCTTTCAACAATGGGACTGAGATTACCTTTGGCCATACGGCAACTCAAAACACCGACACGAGCTTAAAAAGATTCTCTGGAAGCACCATTCAAAACATTCTACTAAGCCATAGGCTCTCGACAAGCTTTCTAAGTCCTTAGCACTTTCATTCCAGTCCAAAATGTATGCCAATGTTGTGCCTTTGGGTCCTAATCTCATTTTAAGAAGCTCAGATGGGGGAAACATGTCAGGAATTGACACACATGGCAATACGGCAACTCAAAACACCAGCACCAGCTTAAAAGAATTCACTGACGCACCATTCAGAACATTCTACAAAGCCATAGGCTCTCAACAAGTTATCTAAGCCCTTGGCACTTTCAGTCCAGTCCAACATTTACGCCAAAGTCGTACTTTTGGGTCTTATTCTCCTCTGACGAAGCCCAGGTGGGGGAATTGACGCATATGTACTCCGAAACGGACAATTACCTGGAAAAACCCACCATTGTACAAACATAACCTCTATATACCAGGGCCGTATCTTTCATTACTGGTTGCTATACATTTATGTATGTTTGTGACAATTGCCAGACAAGCCCCTACTTTTCAATTCCTAAAACCATAGATCAGGAAAACTACCCATGCAATATAGGTGATATAAATTACATTTACTTTACTTAAGTAGTGTGCATCATAATCTGTTTCCTTTTTTAAATACTTGTTTTTACTTTGTTGCATCATTTTTAAAAGTACTTTAGAATAACAGTGTTGACAGTTTGGTTTTTCTTAAACCAAGTTTCCTAGTGGTGAGCACAGTGGACTATGCCTGCATAATGTGTGCAGAAAAAGTCACCTGTAGCCTCTATCAGAAGCCCTTGTAGCAGGGTCACAGTTCAAAGACAGACAGCATTGTCACCCGATAAGCAAGGTGTCTAAGCAAGAACATATAAGCTAAGTGAATCCATCATTCAAATGTGTTCACAATCATAGTGAACATAAAAGTAAAATATGTTAAAGTTGCCTCTTGGTGGCTTGTCTTTGTTTGTTTCTGAACTATATTGGAAGACAGATCAATGGTGAGCAGATTGGGAATTTTATGGTATGTGTTTACTAGGAGGTAATGAGCCCTAGAATAAGCCCGCTGGTATAAACTGCCATATTTTGTAGGGTGGTGGAGAAGCTTTTTTGAACTTGAACTTACATGCCTGAACTAGAGCTTTGATGGCAGAAGCACAAGGTTTCCTGAATTCTGCAAATTTAAAAAAATACAGAAAATTACATGGGGAATTCAAACATTTATGAAAAATAGGTATTGAGCTTACATATACTTAAACATTCCCTTTATTTGCAGATCCAATAAAAAGCATCACAACCTGGAATGTCATCGATCTATCTCATTTGGAAGGTAAAGAACTCGGATGGATACAAAATGAAAAATTCTCCTGTGTCTAGGAAACCACATGGAATATTCCTCATTTGAACTCAAAAAAGCAGGTTATGTTTCATTACTTAGAACAGACAGGATCATTAAACCATTTTAATCCCCAGGGAAAGCTGAGGACACTCATGTTACCTGTACCGCATATACATTAACAACCCCAGTACCAAAATTATCTAAATCATTTTCAACATCCATTATTTTGTCTTATTTTTTTGCCTGAAATCCGTAATTCATACATTTTATACACATTTTATAGAATGTTTGCTTTAATTATTTTGTAAATGACAATCAGACTTCCAAAATGACTTTTTTTAATTAAATTAAGACAAAAATTAGATATGCAAATCTGATATATGTTTAGTATTGTATAGCATGACTTCAGCTATGTAATTGCAAGAAAAAAAGCATTTGTTTGCATATGGATTTCTCAAACTTTCTACAACCTTGCAGCAGCATTAACACAAATGTAACAAAAATGACTGCAATTGGCACAATGCATGAGGCACATCAAACCATATAACCTTTTTAATATCAAACTAAAAAGTAAATTTTCTCCTGTTAGAGCATTGGCTCTATGACTAAAGCACCAAAATCACCAGCCTAAACTTTGTATAAATGTCTAGATAGCAGTAGCTAAATTATGTCTGCATTATGTAAATTGCTTGCTCATATAATACGGTTATTTTTTCTATACAAACTATCATTTTACACTTGTGGAGTGTTAGAGTAAGGATAGAACCTTCAGGTGATCTTTATGTGTTTCCCAAACACCATCTATAAATCTTTTAGTATTGTTCTGTAATTTTGTTTACAGCAAAACAATGATCCAAATTCCACAGAAGATATACACAGTTACAGAGAAATCAATTCAATACATGCTAAATATTCATGAGGATTTTGTGCTGCACAAACAGAGCACATAAAAACCCCTAAAACTGAGATGCTAGCGTATGTCAGGTCAGGAATACAGATGATTGTGATCCTGATATTACTGGGTCATCAACCGTTGAATAGTAATGCCAAAAGCTTTACATTCTGAATTCCAAGTATTTTTCCACTCTTAGAACTGAAATATGTAGTTAGTATAGTAACTGTTTATGCATAAGCCCAAAATCATATTATAAAATCATAATTCTATTGTAAATTTTGCCTTGGATGATATCATAACCATATTTGCAAGAAATGCTCTAAAAAACAGTAAATATAGTTATATAAGGCAAAGTCCTATTACCCAATACAACCTCTTGAAATTCATCCTCTGTTGTTCTGACTAGGTTCATGTTTCAAAGTAAATTGTTTATTTGATATTATAGGTTAGTGTACTTTAGCACTGGCTTATTAACCAGTATAAGTTTTATTAATAGAATGATTGTAAATCTAAGCTATTGTAAATCTAAGCTATACTATATCAGTGCAACATGGTATTTTGGTAATACTCTAAAATGCAGTAAAATAAGTCAATTTCCAACTGTAGTTCGTCAGCTTGAATAGTTATTCCCACAAACAGTGCTCAGTGCTCAATATTGAACTTGTCAAAAGAGGCATAGAGTATATGAATAAAATACTTCATTGTAATTGTATTCCCTCCAGTGCAGAACTGTCCACCTCCAGCCCGTGAGGACCATATACAATTTGTCATTTTCTGACATTTTGTAATCCAAACCTTACTAAATTTACTGCTGTCTGTTAAAGAAATACGTAAATTATGTGCAGTCCATATCCTTGTCCTCAAACACTGGCATTGGATAATCTAGCCCTAGTGTGTCCTGGAGCTGCAAGTCCCATTGCGGTAAGTACTGCCAGTAGTCAACATGCCATTCTGCAGATCCTCAGCACTATACGCTCTACTTTTCAAAGCCGTAGCATAGTAGTCCACTGGTTCTTCTGTGGCATTTTCCATCCAACTAAGGCACAAGACCTTCTGAAAGGACCGTCTAAAATTGTCTGATAAGACCCCATAGAGGAAGGGATTTGCGCAACTGTTGGCATACCCAAGTGCAACAGAAAGTTGGCTGATTGTAGTGTCTCCCCTCCTGGCAAAGACACCCACTAACTGCACTACATAAAAAGGCATCCAGCAGACCACGAAGACTGTCACCACCACAGTCACCATAAGTGTCAGCTTACGTTCAGATCTCCGTCGTTGCTGCCAGCCAGCCTTGAGAGCCACGACTCTCATTTTAGTGATAATAAGAATATAGCAGAGACAGATGGCAGCCATAGGCAGAAGGAAGCCCATCAAAAATGTGTAGAGTACAAAGACCACAACCCATCGTTGTGAAGGTTCAGGCATATGAACGTTGCAAGCCACTGTGCCATCACTGTTGGGTGCTGTACTGGAGAAAATTACAATTGGCATGATTATGAGAATTGAAAAGAGCCAAACTCCAAGGTTCACCATCTTTGCCACACTTGGCCGCCTGTAGCGGGCAGCACTTATAGGATGTACTACTGCCACATACCTGTCCAAACTTAGAACTGCCAAGCAGAAGACACTGGTAAACATGTTCATGGCATCCAAACTCAGTACCAGCCTACAAAGAAGGGAGCCAAATGGCCAGTGGCGGAGAAGAGTTGATGTAACCAAAAAGGGGACACTCAGCATCAGAAGTTCATCAGCAATGGCCAGATTTAAAATATAGATGTTAGTAGCAGTCTTCATTTTGGCATAACGCAAAATAACATAAATCACCATGGAATTACCGCACAATCCAACTATACAAACTAAAGAATAAACAAATGAAATAAAAATTGCAATTCCAGGGGACTCTGGAGAAGTGCTATTCCAGGAATTGTTGCTGACAGTCAACTCTGTATTGTCCAGCAATCCTAACAATACTGTGGATGTATTGTTTTGTAGCATCTTGAAATTAAGTTTGAAGATTAAAATATGTAAAAAAAAAAAAAAAAAATCTTGTCTTTTAGGGTTATACAGGTTGCAGGTGGACAAAAACCGGTTGTTCTTTTAAAGCTGGAATTGTTGCAATAGAGTTAGGTTGTTGATAAAACACACCATCTGGTTCAAATAAAAATGTCATTTTGTATGACTGTAAGAAAATTCAGCAGGTTAAATCTCCAGTTATAAGGGTGACCTTATGACTTTAGTCCCGGACACAGCAATCACATTCTTCCTCTGCTTAGGCGATGTGCAAAAATGAAGAAGCTTCTGAAGTCTGCAGCTAGGTTCTGTCAATTCTCTCTCCATCCAAGAGTAGCATGAAATCTCTGGAGCTGCAATGTTTGTTGCAGACTGTAGATGAAAAGCAGGGAGTGAAGGAGGAGCAGTGCCTGAGTGATTCACTGATCTGAAAGCATCAGAAACAGTTATTACACAGTAACAAAAGCTCATGAAAGCCTAGCTCTGGGGCACAGCTGAAAATTCTAACACTGCAGAATGTGAGGTTGTATAGGGGTGCAAGATGCTGAGGGTTGTAATGAGATGGGCCTGTTATTGCTGTGTAGGGAGGTGGGGAAAATTTCCTGCACAATATGTTGTCTCTTCTCTGGGGAATGTATTTGTCTTTTTTATCTTTATTGCTTTCTCTTTTATTTAACCCCAACCATGTGTAATGCTCCAAAGCATTATGCAGACTGTCATCCAAAAGATCAATGATGTAAGACGCTCTTTTGTTTCCGACCGCAGTTCTGTGTTCTATTCTGGTCCTGCGTGATGCTCACTCTTTCCCTGCGTGACTTACAATATCTTTTTCCCATTAACATTTTCATTTGTGGGTGTCATCCAACAAATATCACTTACACACAGAGTTGCTAGTTCAGAAGGTGATGTCTGATGTTAAAAGAAACTCATTTACCAGATGTTGGTATGTTGGTTGGTTTGTGACAGATCTATAAAATAGAACTAGTTTGTTAAGCATCAGTCATAAGCCCCATATAGGGATTCTATAATTGGCACTGGAAACGATCGTTAGTGATCATTTCCAGTGACAGTTTAATGGATAAGTACTGTGCAGGCAGCACTGTTCTGTTCTATGAAGGGGAGAGAATGAGCTGAAGGCATCCCACTGCTTTTTACCCATTAAAAAACAAACTGGTCATTTGTGTAGGTTGTTTAGTGGTCGGACACAGAGAATCAGTAAAAAAGGTCGAGAGACAGCTCTAATGGGGCTAAACTTTCACCCGAGATGAATATTTATGATGAAAATATGGTGTCTGTACACAGTTTTAGCATCAGGTTACTTATGAATATTATCACAGTAAATATTGACTGCTTTCTTTTTAGAACAGATAACTGAATTTTCTGTGATTACTTTTAGAAAACATTGAAAAGAAAACAAGGCTGATCATTTGTTCATTGCTCTTTGCTTGGCAGAAGTTATTCACTTCTCACATCAGGGATGTCCAACTCCATTACTCGAGGGCCAGGATCTGCAAACATTTGCAATATTTCTTCAACAGACAGCAGTAAACTTAGTTAAAAATGACCTGGTTTATTGAAAATCCTGGCCTATATGTGGCCCTTGAGGATGAGAGTTGTACTGCTTTGATGTAGTGTGTTCAGATCATCTATTTTTTAGTAATTCCGTATTGCAACAGTAACTGTTTTTAGCTCCTCGTCCCAGGCTTTCCAGGATGTTTAGCCATGTGAATACTAAAGAGCAAGAAAAAGAACAAGAACTATGGTCATTTTTTTTGTCCCAGCCGGAGCATTGGGTACCAGCAATATAATGATTAAAGCTGAACTCTAGACAAATAGACATCACATACACATTAATGCAATTCTGTATTCATTATGCATTATTTTTTTATTGAAAACATTTTAAGTACCGACAGGTGCATCTTGCAGTCATTGTACAGCAAAGCTCAAGTGTAGAAGGATATTCTGAAATTAAACATGATTATAAGGCTCAGAGTAACTGAGTGGTATATTCTTTGCCATCACTCACCTGGAAGACTAAGGACAACTAGTGAACATCTAGGAAAGACTTTTTGTGGGGATCAGTTAATTAGGCTTTTGTGTGCATTTGTGTAATGAGTTATTAGAAGAGACTATGGCAGTAGATAGTGCTGTCATATCATCAAAATATCATAAAAGGGAGAGGGAAGTAGGAATCATTGCTTATATTTATCTAGCAATGTACTGTAATGATGCTCTGTTTGATGATTTAGATCAGTGGTCGCCAAGCGGTGGTCCGCGGACCACCAGTGGTGAGAAAACAACCATGAGAACAATATGAAGAAACAAACCGCCCACTCAAGTTCTGGCATCACGACATCACTCTGGGGGAAGTTTCTTCCCCTTTAAGTGACACACGACACCCCATGCATGCGCGGTTTATACGCTAGTCATCTAGCCGTGTGACCCGAAAAAAAATTGGTTTGTACTCAAGTATATATGATACAGAATATTTAAATTACTGTACAGAAGATAAAGGCTCGAGAGGAGGACTTGTGTGTCCATATATTAGAGTCTATGAGAGGAATAGTAAGTCTCGTGTTTAGTAAATATTTTGTAGTTCGAAATCAATAGTGTTATTGGTTTATATCATCCATGAGAGGTGATCTGCAGCTGATTAATTCTAGATCTAGTTGTCGTATTAATAAAAAATGAACCCAAGTAATTCATTTTTTTCAACATCAGAGTATTCTGCATAAAAGCCTGGGGAAATATGAAATGTGTACATCAACATATCTGTTTAATTGCATCTGAAATTGCAAATTTGACAGGTCTGCAGCTACAGACTCAAATATTGCTTGAATCAATTAATATATCATCTCCAGTGCACTTGAGTGCATTTAATTTTTAGAGCTGTATGTTAACACCTTTTTTCTTTCATTCTACCAGACAATTCCTTTTCTGATCCACTTTGACAGGTCTGCAAATTCTTACTAGATCATTCATCTAGAAATGTAATGAGCTAAAATCTGTGGTGTTACACAGATATAACACTGAGTTGGAAATTGTTATCTACGTACTTTATTATACAGTCCAACAAGCTGAGGCTCTGTTATTTAATATCTGTTTACAAATGTGCTGTAAAAGATTGGTATAAAATGTTTTTTTACCCTACTTGTAAATTAATCTAATTCCACTGTGCAAAGTGCTTATGTCTATTGAGGCAATCAGATGAATGCTCCCTTTAAGCACTGGGCAGCAATATGTACTGGATATTACTTTCCCATGCACATGTGTATAAACTTTAAATATTGTTGCCACTTTACTCAGAATTTAATTTTTCATACTGCCAATTACCCTACAATAGCTAAATTGGCCAACAGCATGATCAAGAAACATTGAACATTGGTCGTTATTAAATATGCCTCCAGGCGATGGTTTGGTTACTCTTTGTTTAAGTTGACCACAGTAGTAGAGCATATGTGTGTCAGTAATGACAGTTTATCAGCTTGTAGTCCCCAAAAGTCAGACACTGCTGTAAGTGTTTCCTCTTGTCCATATTCTTTCTATGTTAGAATAATGCCCTTACACTCCTCAATTGCATAGAGTTGAATACCTTTCCTTTTATTCTTCCACTTTACTCATATTGTGGGGTACTTATCAGGGCTTCCCTCTTGGTCTTTATTCTTCTCCTTGAAACTTTGGCCATGCTCATTTATGTGGATATTAATATTTGTGCTATTGATATGCCCAGTGGATTTTATAAACTGAGTTTGTTTGTGGACAGTTTCTTCTTAAAGCTGCATACACACCTGCAATTTTTCTCGTTGGAAAGGATCTTTCACGATCCTTTCCAACGAGAAAAGACTGCACGATGCATGAACGATGCTGTACATACAGCACCGTTCATGCTCTATGGAGAGGGGAGGGGGAGAGCGACGGAGCGGCACCCTGCTGCGCGCTCTCCCCTTCCCTTTCATTAGGATCGGTCGTCGTCCATCGTCCATGGATCCGCCAGGACGGTCGTTGGACGATGGACGACGACCGACTGTACACACGGCAGATTTTCGCCCGATAATTGGCCGATACCGATTATCGGGCGAGAAAAATTTGCCGTGTGTATGCAGCTTAACTTTGACACAAGGCTTTACTTCCTTTCCAATTCCATTCAACCCGTTATCATAATTTGCTACAATCTCTGGCTTGTAAACCAGGAGAAATCAGTAGCACTTAGCTTAAGTCTACTCCACTTGACACATTGATACACGAGTCATTTTTTTGTAATATTTTCCCTTGGTTTAAACAACTTAAGACCAAATATTCTAATTGGAGACCCGCTCCAATGTCTTGACTAGGTAGAATTAATTATGTTAAGATTATCATTCTTCCTAAAATTTCTCTTCTGCACTCTCTTCATCTAAATTTCCGAGCCCACTCGCTATTTTCAATAAAGCATTACCTTTTTATTGGGCATAACAAGAGGCCCAGAATCTCCAACAAGTCCATGTTGAATCGTGGTGAAAAAAAATGTACATTCCTAAATTGTCCCTTCTGCATCTCTTTATACAAGTACTTTAACTCTTACAGTCAATGAGCCTGATTTATTAAAGCTCTCCAGGCTGGAGAGAATACACTTTCATCAGTGAAGTTGGGTGACCTAGCAATCTGGAATGGATTTCTTCTAATCAATTTACTATTTGCTAGTAAATGTTTTGAATCCTGGACCAGATCCACTAAACATCAGGCCCCAGTCAAAGAGTTTTTTCTATATTCACAAATTAGACACTGGATACACTTCCTCACCCGAGAAACCTATATTTTTGAAAATGTATGTTTAAATACTCCTCTATCTAAAAAACATCTCTATCTATTATTTATTTTACTCTCAGTCAGATAACTTGATTAAATATTTAATCCTATGTTTCCCATTGGGAAAAAGACCTTACTAGACCACCCAATGAATGTCTTTGCATGTGGATTAGACTTGCGTTCTGTTCCATTCATACCTTGGAGTCTGCTTGAAAGATCCTCATCAAGATGCAAGAGGATATTGTTTTGGAGGTTGCCAGGTTCCAGGAGATAATATCTACATATAGTGGTCTTGTCTGCTATAAGGATGTGGGTGAAAGTTTTTATGTTTTTGGAACAATTGTTTACATTCCCAAAGACCCATGGTTGACAATAATACATTTTAAAACTATGTTCATTATTGCACGATTCAAAATGAATTCCTTTATATTGCTATCTGACAAACAAATCTTGTAATTGGAAAGAACAAAAATCACTTTCCATGAGGTAACCTTGGGGCCCCCAACCTCAACTGACCCGGCAACCTATTATTATGCTAACCTCCTGGACCAGCTGAAGGAGGCAATTAAGACGAAACGCCATGGAAAGTTGACCAAAGGGATCCTTTTTTTGCGGGACAGTGCCCCTGCACACACGTCCCAACGTTGTGGCTGCCAAATTGAATATCCTGGGTTTCCAAGTGGTCCACCATCCCCCCTACTCACCTGACCTGGCCCCTTTGGACTATTATCTGTTTATTATTTGAAGAAACAACTGAAGGGGCAATATTTTGAGGACATTTCTGATGTCAAAAATGCTGCTGAGAGCTGGTTTGTGGCCCAACCAAAGGACTTTTGCTGTACCAAGTGTATCAGTCTCAGGGAGAAAATGTTGAATAAATGTGTTATTTCATAACTCTGTCTCTCTTCTTTCTGGGCAAAGCCAGGATCATCTCATGACCCCATTGTATTTTAGCTGGATTTACTTTAAATAACAGAAAAAATAAAAGTTTTCAGAAATTTTGAGTCTTTAGGGGAGGTTATATTGTGTCTCTAATTACTATGTCACCTAGCAGTTCGGTAGTTTGCAAATTTCATTCATTATTCATTATTCATGTGTAACTATGAACATAGTTGTCATTGTTCTTTTTTTTCTAATAAAATTCATTGAAAACTAAACAAACTTTTCATTTATGGCCCTCGCTAGTCAAACCTGGCTTCTGGCTTTATCTCAAATGATTACACAGGATAACCATTCTATCTATGGTAAACTACTTAAAGGAGTTGGATTGGGCTAATGAACAATGCACAGGACCATTTATGTCATCTGGTCTGATAAATTGTTGTCCCAACTGTCTCATCATGATGGATGACTCAGGTGTGGCATTCATAGAAAGAAAACTCCAAGAATGTTGCTGCAGTTGGATGATGCATTGTTAAATGAGGAATCACTGTCACAGGGTGACAGGTGTTATCTGGGCCAAAAGTAAATCAACACTATATTAAACAAGAGTTTTTTCTTTTCTGCTTTGATAACCATTGTGTATATTTCATTAAGGTACCACTTTTAAATATTCAAAAACATGGTATAAGAAAAACTTAACTTTTTGCTTTGGGTATTGCATTAGGTCAGGCAATTCTTTAAAATTGGTATAGTCCTGCAATCCCTACCCTTCCCCATGTCATGTAAGGTAACCCCCTAACAGCAAGCAGACTAATAGGTGAACACTCTATGGGCAGTGGATAATGTATTTGTTAACCTATAGGAAAGCCTTCAGATAGAGTGTATCAATATTTTACCCATATAAAGCTACATGATCCATACAATATTCCTTTAATTTTTTTCAGGTATCCAACCGTATCCAAATAAACCCCCCCCCCTTCTTTCTGAACATTTATAATTAAGTTCTTTTCAGGTTCTGACTTTGAAGTGTAGGAAGACTCCCATACATCATGGAGTCTCTTCCAGTTGACCCTTATTATTAAGAAAGCCTAAATAAATAGATTATCTTAACTAATCCTTCAACAATCAGGATATCCACTAATATAAGGGTTTATGAGCCGCAGCAAACCATTGAGTACGTTTATTAGTTTCTCTAACAACTTTTTAGTTTAATTAAGTTTGGTTGAATGCACACATTGATCTTTTACTTTTACTTTTAATCACGTGACAGTCCTATACTTTGTATACCCAGCCTTCCATCTCTCATCTTACCTAGCCTCTTACAATCCAAGTACCACTTGGACATCAAGTAAGTGGAATATATATGTTCCTATATGACAACCCTAAATAATCATCTTCTCTACTTTATCACACATTTTTCATCTGTAACGGACTATTGTAAATGTTATACACCTTTTTTGATTCATTACAGAACAAAATGCGTTGGAGGGGGAGTTGCGACTGGTTAAGGACTCTGACCTACCACAGTCATGTATTTTCACCTAATTTATATAGAATAGATGTATTGTTATGGACAATTCTACACAAGTTCATTTCTTTACTTTTATTTTCTTTGCAATATTGCAGAAAATTCTGTTTTATATATTTATTTAAAAATCCAGTCTATCACCCCTATCATCATCATGGTTCTCATATCCACATTATAGATATCCCATATGGATATCCCTGGTTAGGAACCCCTGTTACAGAGAAACCAAATTCTCTTGTTGCTATTTACTGTATCTGAGGCAGTTGCACACTAAGAAAATGATAGAAATTGCTAGCTTGAGCAATTTTTCTACGTATTCTTTGTTGTGTATTTTAATGATTCAGACCCATATAATCATCATTGGTACATTTCACTTTTTAAATCAATTGAAACCATTACTGTCCTACATGTTTGATTGTTTTAATAAAGTATTTTCCCAAGTGATTGCCGGACACTTTATCCATGATTATATATGTAAATTTACCATCTGAATCAATTAGTTCTTGAAGCAGAATTTGTACATGCCAAACCAAATGTACGCACTACAGTAAGACAGCCCCCTGTATCCTTCTTACTTTTTATGCATTTTTATTTTTTCAATGAAACACTCTGTCAAATTGCATTCTGCTTTTGAAGACTCACAACAAAATACTGTCCACCTTTACCAATGTGTGCAGAAAATTCTGTGATGCCTGTTGTCTTGGGTGGAGATGTTGCTATGGTCCAGGAATGGACAGGAAGTTATCATTAATCCTGGGCATGTAATGATTTTTAGTCTGAGGAATTTGGTAATAGTATGGGATGTGGCTGGTCATTATTCAGAAGAGGTATGGAATCAGGGGTGTAGTGGGGCGGGCTTGGGTGGGAACATTGTGCCCTTACTTTTTTCGGGGGCCCCTATTTTGCAGAGAATTCTTGCAACGGACCATGTCTCTTATAGGGAATTTAATGATCAGGGCAGTGGGCGGGTTGTCTCTCCGAACACAACCTGCCCACTCTCCCATTGCAGACTCAGACCTGTGATGGGAGAGTGGGCTGGTTCTGGTGTGACGTCACTCTTGGGGAAGTTTCTTCCCCTTTGAGTGACACATAGGCAGGAGTGTATTGGGGTGGGTATGTTTACCCTGTCCCCTCTTTTTTTTTTTTTTACGACTACACCCCTGTATGGAAGATGTAGGTTTCAGTACATGGCTGTCAATCAGCTCTGGATTGAGAAATATATTTAAGCATCGGTTCAGGTAGGAAAATATGGAACTAGTTTGTCTAGGCAATGGGTATGGGATGTAGCTATCACTCTAGGAAAAATAACACAGTTGGTAAATCTCAAACATAACATCCTCATACTCATAACAAGTATGAATGTGGGTGTGCGGTACTATGTCTTGTGCATGGTTATGATCCTTAGATAGGTGCAGGTGACTGTGACGGTTGGGACGGGGAGGGGGGTTGTAGGGGTGGTCATGGTTTAGTTGATCTAGAGTTTGGGGGAGCAGAGGACTATGTTCCCAGGGCTGTGATCCCTTGACGTATAGTTGACTAAGATCATTTCTGATGATGCCAGTGTTCAGAATCACACATGCTAAAAGGTGACCATCTGCCATACATGTTTTATTAACACATTTATAGGGTATAGAACATCAAAAGTAAAAATGTTCTGGTCTAAGTGTTTTGGTCAGAAAATCCAATAATGTCATAAGACCTTTCCTTGTTCAGATAAAGATAACATAAATGTAGGATGTGATTGGCATCTAGGCAGGTATCACTATGTGATTTTAGAAGCATCAAAAGAGGTTGAATTTTTAGATTTGTTTTCTGGATTATGAAAGCACCACAGCAAATTATGCTTGTTTTATACAACAGATAAACAAAGTTCCTAATTATAAAATAAAATATAGTGTTTATTTAAAAGAAAACATACCAATGGAATCTCAAGATAGATAAATGAATGACGAATGAAGGGTACAGCTGTAATGGCATTGCATATATTGAGAAGAATATTCTAAATGTTGGTGGTGGTAAGGCAAGCCAATTGTAGAAGAAAAGCCTGTGGGTGACCATTTGTTTTCTAAAATTTTGAAGCTTATAAATGTTGTGGCAATACAATCCACTACTAAAACAATATCTCCTGTGTCAGATGTGTCATTTATAATATTACTAGAGAATGTTGGGAGAAGATTTAAAAGGGTAAAACCAGGACAATACCAACAGAAACAATAAAGAGTTTTTGACTTTCAGCATAGCCTACCACCTTACTTTTCCTCATCACACTGAAGGTGTTCAGAGAATTATACATCTCTTACTAAACTGTGACCTAAATTTGAAGAAAAGTCCCAAATCACCAGCATCGGTGCTACTGCGATAATATATACATGCGATACATACAAAAGGAATGGCTGTGCTGCATACTGGTAGAGACTGAAATGATCATAAATGTGTACTGAAAGGAAAAGTGTTTTCTTTGAATGAGAAAAAGCAATACCCTGTCTCAAAGTCAAAGTGGCAGATTAATTACACTGTTGTGGCCTGTAAATTAGTTAAATTGTTGCCACTTTCTGACATATTGCTCTACATACTTTACAAAATATGTTTTCAAGAAATACTGACAACATTAGTTATTGGTGCAGTTTAGAAAATGTATTGTTACTTTGATGTAAGAATTAGGAAAGGGTGAGAACAGCCAACATTGCATGCTGTGATTATGAAGTATGAAAAATAATAAAGGCTGTGGGCACTGAGAAGGAGCCGTCAGCTTCAAATGCACCTGAAAAATGGTACATAATGGCATACAAGGTATAAATATAATTGGTGATGCAGAAAGTAGAGACCCAAAAAGTTACACAAAGACAAATGTCTAAAAGTACTCTTTTAATGCCCTCCTAGCGACTGTCTATGGAGTTTAGTGTGCTTGTGTACTAAATGTCTAGATCCTATGACCCAGCACTTTACAGGTAAGGTCATCTATATATTTATTTATTTATTAAAGAGGAAGTCAAAAAGCTTTTTAACTTTCTGCAAACACAATCAGTGCCCTCCTGATGCAACTAGAAACATGTCCACAGAAATACAATTAGTGCAGAACTGACACGACCAGAATCATATCACCAGACAAAAATAGACCAGTACTGACAAAACCAGTGCAGACATTATAAGTACTGTATTGGCACAACCAGAAATGTGTCCACACAGACAATCTATACCATGTAACATACACAGAAACACGTCTGCAGAAATAGAATCAGTAATGTACTCGCACAACTAGAATTATGTCCGTACAGATAACCAGTACCATACTGCCATACCAGAAACACATTCACAGACACAATCAGTAAGTTAATTTCAAACTGACACAACTGCATATATACCCCAAGACACAACCAGTGTCATACTGATACAACCAGTAACATGTCTGCAGACGCAATGAGTACCATATTGAAAATATGAAAGGTGTGCATGTGGTCTTGTGCAATGGGGGGATTAAACCTTTAAACAGTTGGTTTGCTCTGTGTTGCAGGCCCTGTGAAAGACAGTACTGACACAATAAGACATAATTAGTACATTACTATTACAACCAGCACTGTACTGGCACAATCAGTACATGTCTGCAGAGACAATCAGTAACATGTTGACACAACTACAAACATGTCTGAAGAGACATTTGGTACAATACTGATTAGTAATACATCCAGGAACATGTTATCAGACATGATCTGTATCATACTAATACAACTAGAATTATGTCTGCATAAACAATCACAACTGTACTGGTTCAATCAGTAACATGTCTGCGGAAAAATTCATTACTGTACTAATACAATTAGAAATACATCTGTAGAGAAGATCAGCACCACACTGACACAACCAGGACATTTTCCAAAGACAATCAGTACCTTACTGATTTAAGAAGAAACATGTCCTACAATACAATCTGTACCATAATGATGCAACTAGTAACATGTTCACAAAAACATCAATAGAGAATAAATAGTTTTTGCACTGACACAAGGAGATGTTCACTAACATAATTAGTACTGAACTGACACAACCAGAAATATGTCTTCAAAGGCAATCAGTATCATAATGACACAACCTGAACATGAGCAGGTGTAGTTGTGCATGGGAGGAAAACCTGAACCTGTAGTTTTTCAATGTGAGAAGACCCCGGGAATGTGGTATACAGGTTGTAAGCACAAATACCTTGTCACTGTGCCAGCACTTTTTTTCACAAAGTTCTGAAGATCATTTATACCATCTTGATGGTGGGCGGTCAGGTGGGGAGGTATTCTATGTGAGTATCATGGTGGGTGGTAACAGGCTGATTATTCCTTAAATAAACATAAAAATCAAAGGAGGTAGTGGAAATAAAACAATACATATTCACAGAGACAATTTGTTTGATACTGACACAATCAGAAACGTCCGCAGGGTCACAATCATTACTACACTGTCAAGTACAGAAACATTTATGCAGACATAATCGGTACCATAATGAAAACCAGACACAGAAATGGTCATTATTGTTATTGTACTAAAAATCTGTGAAAGGGACAATATTTGCCAGGTGCAGCAGGGATAGATGTGAGCACAATTATCCATGGTAGCCCACTGACAGTGCTCAAAAACACATTAAAAAACAAAAGGGTACAAAAGAATTGAGTCAATACTAATGGTCAGATTTTGTTTTAGCCTGCAGGGTCAAGTGCCACCTCCTACTGCGCTTGTGCCCCATTAGTATGAAATTTAGCCCTGAACAAAGGATGTGAGTAGTGAGCACCGGGGGATTACACATAACGGGCAGTGAAGTTAAATCAAGCCTCAGTGCTATAGCTGTACACATGAATGCAGATGTATGCATAGAACTGAGGTGTGAATGTACTTCACTATAAAGTGCATTGAGAAAGCTAGGTTAAAAAAATAAATAAAACAAAACTGTATTTTGCATTATAGACCTTTAGGGATCTATTATATAAATACAACCTTTTTATTAAAAGTAAACGAAACCACTTACAATTTAGATGATTTTTCTCAACTTTAAAGTGCTGCGAACTGTGTTAAATACAACATTTAAAGGCTTTGCAGGTGTAAGCTACCCATTTCATGGAAAGCACTCAAGGCTCCTGCTGTACTTGATGGATTTTGATTACATCTACTCAGACATAATTTGTTGAGCAGTTAAACCAATTTCCTGTCAGACGACACAATAAAATTCAGTGTGATGCTTTGAACAATTGCTGCATTGTCCTTCAGTGGTTAAAGTCTTTTTTGCCAATTAATTATTATAGATAATATTCTCTCACATTCCTATAACTTAAAAAGGAGTGAAGGTTGGAAGTACTATATTAACAAGTAGCAGTGCAATTCCTGTCTGTAAAATGTGTAAGCCATTCCAGGGGGCTAACAATAATTTAATATCAGTTTGTTATTAAGAGTAAATAGAATTGCCTTTATCAATGCATAACCTAATATTGTCTGATCTAAAGTGTGCTGCAGTAAAAAATGGTTTCCGGTAGTTTACCAGCTCAGTTGCAGATGGACAGGCTCCAGCCCCCTACATTTTTACCTGCCAGTTCACAAAACTATAACTGTTCTACTATGCCATCTTGTCCGCTTTCCTTCTTTGAACCCCAACTTCCCTGGAAGGGGGGGATTTTTATTGTTACACAGTATTTATATAGCGCCAACATATTACGCAGTGCTGTACAAAGTCCATAATCATGCCACTAACAAAGGGGCTCAGAGTCTAATGTCCCTACCATAGTTATATCTCTTTAACACAGTCTAATGTCAATGTTGGGGGGAAGCCAATTAACCTAACTGCATGTTTTTGGATTTTTGGAAAAAACAAGAATACCCAGAGGAATCCCACGCAAACACAGGGAGACCCTGCAAACTCCCTGCAGATAGTGTCCTGGCTGAGATATGAACCTGGGAACCTAGTGCTGCAAAGGCCAGAGCACTAACCTCTGAGCCACTGTGCTGATGAAGAAAACCAAAAAAGTAGGTGCAAATGTGGGACAGTAGTGGCTAACGCCCTTCCAAAATTTCACCACTATGGCATCATTGGAACATAAAAAAAACTCTACCCATCAAAACGTCCTGCCCTGTTACTCATAGCTGTCCACTTCCCTTTCTTAAATCCCAGTAACTGACCACTTACCTTCTTTAAACCACAGTTTATTAAAAAAGAGGAGATGTAGGGATCTGAAGATGTAGTAGTAGAACATGTCCCCCTTGGCTATCCGACCCATGAATTGCATTTCACTTTAAGTATGCATTGCAGAATTAATAGGGTTCAAAGAAGGTTAGCGGCCCCCTATAACTGATAGGCCGTATTGAATGGTACATGTAGTTTCTGCTTTTTGGTTCAAAAATGGTCAAGGTCAACAGGTAGTGATATTTTACAGAACAGCACTGTATGATAGCTTTAGTTTTGTATCTTTTATTGTTCCAAAGGGGAAGAAAAGCTCCTGGCCTAGGGGAGAAAAAGTATAAATCTGGTCATGTGTCTTCAGGTTTAGTTCCACTTTAAAGAAAGGCCCAGAGCCAAGAAAAAAAGAGAAGTATAGGTGCAGGTATTGCATGAAAAAGTGTAAAGAGCAAGGAGAGGTAAAAAGGCGAGGTGAGGGGTGGGGCATGGCAGTTAAGGCTGGTAGGGAAGACATTTCTTGCTCGCCTGCCCCTTTGGTTATTTGTATTGCTGGTGGGTATGGGTTTTGTTTGTGAGTGGAGGACGGCTGGTTATCTGGAAAGTGGTTGTTTGGATTGTACTGGAGAATGTAGGATGGGGTAAAAAAAGGTAGTAAAAAGGGTATTCTGTCTAGGTTGGGGAGAGGTCAGTGTATAGCAGATATTGGCACCTGAGCAGGGCTTGGCACCTAGGAGCCAAAAACTTTAAGCCTTTGCATACTTAAGCTAGGTACACACTCTTCCAATAATTATCGTTAGAAAACGAACGATTACGACCAATCAACAATTATGCACGATTATACTTGAACAATCGTATTGTGCAGAATTCTGTACATGTTGTAATGATACAATCGTTCAAATTTAATCCACCAATAGTGTACACAGGCTAGATACAATCGTTTGAATGATGCAGGGAGTGAAAAATGCATGATCACTGAACGACTGTACACACGATAGATAGTGAACGATCATCCGCCAATCAGATCCGCTGTGACGGTAGTTCATTTCAAACGACAATCCTCATTCGTCTGTGTCGTTGGTCACCTTTTTTGTGAACGATTTACGGCCGATCAGTCGTTCGTCTCCACCGATAATTATTGGAAGTGTGTACGCAGCTTTATTTGGCAACATTTTGATGATTGAAGGTCTTCCAGGAACAGCAGCCAGAAAAGATCCTGTGTTTGTTAAGTTGTCATTATTGTTAAGTTTTAGGTATTTATGTTATGTGGAACATAGAAATATTTAAAGTGTTCTAAAATAAAAAATAGCTGTCCCAGCCAATTTTATTACAAAAGTTGGTGTGTGCGGTTATTGGGGCTGGACAGCTAAAGGGGGGTTGGGGGTGAGGGAATTAGAAGGGACATCGGGGATACCCCTGTCAAGTAAATTGTAAAGAACTTAAGTAACATTTTGTAAATGTATTTATTTTCTTTTTACATTTATATCTCATTGATTTCCTAATCTGATGTTTGTATCCAGAGATATTGCCCCTGATTCATCAATCAAATCCGCGCTCGCTGGAAGCGCGAAAATACGCGCGGCCAGCGATCGCGGTTTACCGCGGTCCGGACTCGAGTGTGCTTGTACACTCGCCTCCTCA